>NC_084558.2:28555827-28650827 GCF_033978685.3 Nerophis lumbriciformis | reverse complement strand
AGAGCTTCCTGCCACAAGCTTCTTTTTAGTTTGTGTGATGACACATAACGCTCTTTCAGAGCTTGATTGTCAAGCTTTTTTTTAATTAAAATGAATTCATACTAAAATAGCATTAACAATTTGTGCTCAATTCAACTATAATGGAACTGGGAGAAAGCATTAAAAGTGATGTTTGCTCATTTGTGCGTCCAAATGTTAAAGGAACACTTCCTGGTTGACTGAAGATGATGTAAGACAGGGGTGTCCAAACTTTTTCCAGGAAGGGTAGCATGCAGAAGAAATATAAGTTTGCAGGGGCCAATTTGATACATGTTGTACATTCGAGATGCTAAGACTAATAGAAGTCGATCAATACATGGTAAGCTATCTGAACAAGACATCCATATCTTTGCTTTGTGTTACAGTTAACAAAGCAAATTAGTGTAATATCTATTGAATCTAATACCCATGAGATATTTATTTTTTCTTATTATTATTTACAAAAAATATTTATACTTTAAACAATGGTCAGAAAGCGACTTGAAGATGGTCTGTAAAACATAACGCAATATTTTGACCAAAGAACCACCACTACATGTTATGTATACAGACCACAAGATAGTGTTTTAAATTTAAAACTAAATCATAATATGACCCCTTTAACGCGCCTTATAATCCGGTGCGCCTTTTGTATGAAAATAGACCTGAATAGACCCACTCATTGGCAGTGCGCCGTATAAAACGGTGCGCCCTGTGGTCCGAAAAATACGGTACTTTTCTGTGCTGCTCTAGCATTAGTGTCTGCTTTGCCAGCTGATTTGCCAATTAATTGTCCTTAATGCCTGGAACCCATAGGAACTTTAATTTGGTACTCACCCTCTCAAGCCTGAACAATATATGTCTTTAACTATATCTTGTCTGCTTTGCAACTTAAAATTGTTAATAGAGATTAACGCTGACCTTGAGTCAGAGCAGACCTCCACCCTTTTTAGCTGTTACACTTTTACCCACTGTAGTGCTGCTGTGATTTGTTGTTCTTTCCTTAACTGCAATTCAGAGCTTTGGTCCTACAAAAGCAAAGCCTCTACATCCTTTGATTGGATTTACTGTATTTTGTACTCAAACGGTCTTCGACCAACACTGCCACACTTCCACTCAGCCCTTGACCTCTGGCCTTTTTCTGAGGCCATATATCCACCGAAGCCACAGAGAAAAAACATGGAGGAGTAACTGTTAAAGGTATCAATAAAGAAAACTGCTATTCTCCTGCTCCCCCATGCAAAACATTTATATTCAGCTCCCTCACTCTCCCAGCACGGTAACATCACCCTTCTTGTTCGGTGCTGTATTTCAGAGTGACCTCTAAGACTAACCCAGTACTGCATAGTCAATTGCTTACTCGTCAACTGCAATGGCATCTGCGCCAACTCCACCGGTAGTGCAGGAAAAGGAGTTGTCTTAAATCAGGGGTCTCAAACACGCGGCCCATGAGACGTTATTTTGCGGCCCGCACCTTAATATGAAAATGTAATGTTAGTGCGGCCCGCGAGTTTCGTATGAATGCCGCTTGACAGCGTCATACTTGTAAACTCTCCCGATTTTTCCGGGAGGCTCACGAATTTCAGTGCCCCTCCCGGAAATCTCCAGGGGCAACCATTCTCCCAAATTTCTGCCGATTTTCACCCAGACAACAATATTAAGGGCGTGCCGTGACTGCACTGCCTTTAGCGTCCTCTACAACCTGTACAAACGGCGTGCCAGCCCAGTCACATGTTGTATTTGGCTTCTGTAGACACACGTAAGCGACTGCAAGACATACTTGATCAACAGCCATACAGGTCACACTGAGGGTGGCCTTATTAACACTGTTACAAATATGCGCCACACTGTGAACCCACACCAAACAAGAATGACAAACACACATCCCCCCCGCCCCCGCTACCACCAAACCCCATTCGCCCCGCCCCGAGTTAGGGCTGCAAAGTGTTCTGGGTATTTGTTCTGTTGTGTTTATGTTGTGTTACGGTGCGGATATTCTCCCGAAATGTGTTTGTCATTTTTGTTTGGTGTGGGTTCACAGTGTGGCGCATATTTGTAACAGTGATAAAGTTGTTTATACGGCCACCCTCAGTGTGACCTGTATGGCTGTTGATCAAGTATGTCTTGCAGTCACTTATGTGTGTCTGCAGAAGCCTCATACAACATGTGACTGGGCCGGCACGCTGTTTGTATGGTGAAAAAGCGGACGCGATGACATGTTGTAGAGGACGCTAAAGGCAGTGCCATCACGGCACGCCCTTAATATTGTTGTACGGGTGAAAATCCGGAGAAATTCGGGGGAATGGTTGCCCCGGGAGATTGTCGGGAGGGGCACTGAAATTCGGGAGTTTCCCGGAAAAATCGGGAGGGTTGGCAAGCCATTCAAAGAAGGTGAATTCATTAAAAAGTGCATGTTAGATTTTTTTTAAGAAATCTTTTCTTGCAGCCCAGCCTCACCCAGTTTCTGCATCCAGTTGCCCCCAGGTAAATTGAGTTTGAGACCCCTGTCTTAAATGGTAAATGGGTTATACTTGTATAGCACTTTTCTACCTTCAAGGTACTCAAAGCGCTTTGACACTACTTCCACATTCACCCATTCACACACTGATGGCGGGACCTGCCATTCAAGGCGCTAACCACGACCCATCAGGAGCAAGGGTGAAGTGTCTTGCTCAAGGACACAACGGACGTGACGAGGTTGGTAGAAGGTGGGGATTGAACCAGGAACCCTCAGGTTGCTGGCACGGCCACTCTCCCAACTGCGCCACGCCGGTTGGGAGAGATTGTGATGCATCTGTACAACACAGTTTCAGTGCTTGAGTCTGAACTGGCTCCAATTTCTTTAACACTCTATTTGCCTCTGACCCATATACACTACATCCATAATCTAAAATGGCCCTTACCATAGCTATATAAAACCTTTTCATGGCTGCTCTGCTGGCGCTCCACTCTACTCCTGCCATAAAATCTCATCACATTCAATATTGTTTTACTCCTGGAAACAGTTCTGGCAACATGAGCATTCTTTGTTAGCCTCGCATCCATCCACGTTACCTAAAACTTGAACTCATTTACCTGTTCTTTTACTTGGCCGTACATTGTCATGGGAGCAAGGACTCTACTTTTCCACATGAACACTATTGTTTTGTCTTCTCCACTGAAAACTTAAACCCCCCCCGAAAACACAATTTTTCCACCATACTTCTTGAATTTGATTGGCGATATGACAAACATTTCCACCACATTTTCATGATCCGCCTTTATCTGCGTATAATGAAGGCTCAAAGCTGCCTTCAACATTGATCATAAAAAAAAAAAACTTGGTACATTCTCCACAACTCGGATCTAACTCTAACCTGAATACACCTATTTAGTAAAAAATATTGATTTCATCTCCACGTTCGACCCAAGATACCGAAATGATTGGCATATTTAAAAGGGGGCGTAACCTGCACGTGGTCTCGCCGTGCCATGCCAAGCAAACTCCTGAGATCAATTCCACCTTGATTGTGATGTAACAAACAAATGTTCTTGGATTTGTACGTGCGCACACTTACATACATCGACTATTTAACTTGTGTACAAACTTGTCTGGATTTTTTATTTTCTGGATTTGGCTATTTTTAGTAGGATATCCACACAGCTCTTGTTAAATGAGGGCCCAGGACTTTAATTTTTTTTTATTTCTTACAACTTGCATCGATCTCAGCACCTGGGCGCTTTTGTTCTGTAACGGAAATTAAACAGAGTGAACCCTTTTTGTCAGTCATTAACTCTCTTTGTCTCTGTGGGTGGAGGTGGGCCCGCAAGCATATACACACAGAAAAGTTCAGCCTTATAACTTTCACGTAAAGTAATATAATCTAACAGAATCTAATCACGTGTTGCTTATCCTATTTTTGACATTTCCTTAAAGTTTCATCAAAATCCGCCCATAACCTTTTTGAGTTATATTTCCAACTAACTAACTGACTGACCACAGCAAACATGATAACATGTGTAGTGCTGTATTTGTGTTAGTCACTTCCTGGTTGACTGAGGATGATATAAGACAGGACTGTAAAAAGTTGTATCCTTTGGTGGAGGTTGCAGTTGGAACACAACTTTATCAAACCCCAAAAAGTGGAAAACAATTGTGTAGCGCCGGTTTTTTTGTTGGCTTGTCCGTCCAGTTTTGGTTGATTTATTGAACGTAACAGAACGGTAACATTTTTATTTCTGGGGTAGGCGGACAACTTCAATTGTGAGAAAACTGCAAAAGTGAAAATGAGACATTGTGAAGCACCATGTTTGTTTTTGTTTACTGAAAAATGACAACAACAAAAAAACATACGTCTGTGGCAATGGTTGTTTTTCCTGTTATCCTCTTCCTTTGTCCCTCTGTCTCTGGCCTTGCCTCCCTTGCTCCAAATGTCCAAACCTCATATTTTCCTTCGCCCCTTCTGTCCTCACAGGAACGTTTTTAAGTGGAAACAGTATAGAAATGTATCATTTCAGCATTTTATACCCCACAGAATAAGCCTTTTTTAGGTGATCTGAAACAAGAGTTTTTGAGAACAGGCAGCAGAGAGGGAAAGTCTGAAAACGCCACCATGTCGTTTCTGCAAGGATGACGTCACCGCCTCCTTCCCGCCCTGTCGCTGCACCATCACGTTTAGGTGACCATAAAAAAAGAGTAAAGTACAGGCCAAAAGTTTGGACACACCTTCTCATTCAATGCATTTATTTTCATGACTATTTACATTGTGGATTGTCACTGAAGGCATCAAAACTATGAATGAACACATGTGGAGTTATGTACTTAACAAAAAAGGTGAAATAACTGAAAACATGTTTCATATTCTAGTCTCTTCAAAATAGCCACCCTTTGCTCTGATTACTTTTTCGCACACTATTGGCATTCTCTTGATGAGCTGAAATAATTTTCACTACACAGGTGTGCTTGAAGCTCATCAAGAGAATGCCAAGAGTGTGCAAAGCAGTAACCAGAGTAAAGGGTGGCTATTTTGAAGAAACTAGAATATAAAACATCTACCCATCCATCCATTTTCTACCGCTTGTCCCATTCGGGGTCGTGGGCGGTGCTGGAGCCTATCTCAGCTGCATGTTTTCAGTTATTTCGCCTTTTTTTGTTAAGTACATAACTCCACATGTGTTCATTCATAGTTTTAATGCCTTCAGTGACAGTGATCTACAAGGTAAATAGTCGTGAAAATAAAGAAAACGCATTGAATGAGAAGGTGTGTCCAAACTTTTGGCCTGTACTGTATATAAATACATAATAATGTTTTAAAAAGTGTTTTTTTTACTGAAATAGGGACTTTTGTTGAGACTAGAATCAATTGTTCATTGATTGTTGTGGGAAACTCTGCTTTACTAAACAAACTTATTATGTACCGGTACTACTGTCGTTTAATTTTGTAACTTTTATGTACAGCTTTTGCTAAAACCATTTTCAAGATACAATTAAGTTCATGAATTGAGATTCCACTGTATTTATTTTAATTACTACCACATTGTTAAAGTTAAAGTTAAAGTACCAATGATTGTCACACACACACTAGGTGTGGTTAAGCTTGGGCCACCAGAAGAACGAGTGCTCTAATTTCTCCTTTACTATTGTATACTACTGTGAAAACCAGTGTTTTACTGTACTATTATGTACTACTGTCGTTTAATTTTGTAACTTTTTTATACAGCTTTTGCTAGAAGTGTGGCATGAGATACATGGAGTGGCTAAGAAAAACATTTATTTTCATGACTTCAGTTCTCATTTTATCAATAAAATCAGTTTTGAAACACAGCACAAACATGTTCGATGTAAAAGTAGTTTTAACTGAATTTGACCAATGAATATTCACCAAAATAGTTAGGTCTAACACAAGAAACAATGGCAAAAATGTTTTACATGCAAGGTGACAGATACAGCAACGGACAGTGCTCACGCGCCTGCTGATAACCAGACAATACATCCAAAATGCAACATGTGCATTTTTCTATATGCATAATCAATGAAAACAGACTGCCACGTCTGGGTCGCATGGTGATGCGCTGGTCGTTCTCCCAAGATGCAGACGGAACTCCGGAGGCAATGTGCAGGTAAGAATATGATTAATTGTCCATAAATCACGTACAATACAAAACTACAAGGTCCAAACAAAAGAGATGCGTGCCGATCACACGGGAGCAAAGGAACTAGCTAGCGCGAAAGCTTAGCATATAAACAGGAATCCAGAATCTTAGAAGCAGGGAATCATCAAACGTAACTGTTGCATGGAAGCAAATAAGAAAGCCAGACTGAGTGTGGCGAAAAGCAGGGAATAAGTAGCTCTCCGATTAGTGCCCAGGAGTAGGTGAGCGCCCCAAACACTAATCAGAGGCAGATGAAAACAATCTGCAGTCATAACCCTAAAACACAAACTCAGGGGTGCTCAAAACAGGAACTGAGGGAGCCAAAAACTAAACAATCATTATTCGGGCAGCGGATCATGACACGGACAACTATGCATTAGCAGTATTGTTTTGGATCACAACATAACAACTTAAGAAATGATTCATTGTGACATAGGCTTATAGGCTACAAAGTGCAGCTGCATTGCCCAACAAGAAGTACAAACAGCTCAACTTACAAATGATCGCCAAAATAATTTTGCATTCAGGCTATGATTTGGCAGCCAAAAGATGGAGCTAGACATTTGATAGGTGTTTGGAAAGATGGACCGGTTGCATGCCTCTATTGCCTTCATGGTTTGATTTCATATTTTTGGGACTTATTCAGATACCAAATACAAAAGAGCAAGTACCAATAGATAAGAAAAGTTGGTTTTGCATAATAGGCCTCAGTGTAGTGCTATCCCTGCCCCTGACCCAAAACCTGTAGCTAAGACTGTAATGAAAATATTGCATTAGCATTTAAGCTATATTAGAAACAGCTGGAAATTAATGGAGTAAGGTCCCCTGGCTGTCAGTGTTAGCATGTCTGTAACTTTGCCTACTACAGTATAATTGCTTTCAGCTACTGGACTTCTCTCCACAAGAAATCACTCGGCTGGAGTTCCTTTAATTCAGTGGTGTCCGAAGTGTGGCCCGGGGGCCATTTGCAGCCCGTTGGCAGAGTTTTGTTGGCCCGCATATTGTCGAAAAAACAACAACAGTAAAAGAATATTTTTAAAAATGCAAAAAAATCTATATTTAATCAGAAAAAAGCTGAAATTTTCCAACTAATATTTTCTATTAATATATTTAGTCACGTATAACATGGAGCTGACAAAGTTTTGTCTCTAAATAACTAAAATATCTGTTTTGTAGCATTTTTTAAATAACAAAATACTGTATCAAAATGGCCCCTGCATACTTTGAATTTTCAAGTTTAGAATATTGGAAACTCTCGAAATAAAATAAATACAATAAAAATACAAACAAAATTTGGTTAATTAGTTAATTGAAATATTTAAAGATACTAACTTATGAACTAATTAATTAGAAAAATTACAACATCAATAATAAACACTGTTAAATGTGTAACTCAACATTAATATTTTTGTACAAGCCAATTTTTTTACACCCTACTTTATGCTGTTACGCAGTCGTATTATCATTATTAATATTATATTCTAACAGGTGGGAAACAACAGTAAAAATGTAAGAAAAAAGAGCAAAAACTTGGAATGTAATGAGAAAAAACTGATAATAAATAAATAAATAAATACAATAAATGATAATAATAAATAAATAAACTAATAATAATAATATACTCATACTTTAATATACTTAAAAAAAATAAAAATAAAAATTCAAAATGGCCCCCCCATACTTGACTTTTCAGTATGTGGCCCTTGGTTGAAAAAGTTTAGACACCCCTGCTTTAATTAAAGAATGAAAGTGAAGAATTTAAGCTTTGAGCATCAGGTTCTGACTAAAAATATAGTCATACAGTCCATCCCAAGTGTATGCGAACGTGCGTTTGTGCGTGTGTGCGAGTGTTTGTCTGTGTGTGTGTGTGTGTGTGTGTGTGTGTGTGTGTGTGTGTGTGTGTGTGTGTGTGTGTGTGTGTGTGTGTGTGTGTGTGTGTGTGAGGGCGGTGGAGCGCTATGAAGAGAACCAGTTGGACAGGTACAACTTTCTTCAGTGCTGAAGTGCGTGTGGAGTTTGCTCTCTTTAAGTGTCTCGTTACATCATCAAACACACAAAGAATAAAAGGTGCATGCACACTCACACACAAACACACACATACACACACACACGCGCACACCTGCTCAATGTCCACAAGATGTGAAACCAACATGTCTTTGTAACCATTAAGCCAGTCTGCACACTTGATATTTACAGCCAGAGAGCCACTATAACCAGTCATGCCCTGCTTCACAAAGTCCCAGAGTGCATATTGGCATCTTTCTCACAAAATGAACCGCAGCTCCCCTGGTACCTGCAGCACTCATGCAGCCCAAGACATATTGTACTTAATTGCAGGCAAGACACAACTATCTTGTTACTCACTTGTGTTGCCATCTGTCTACAGTATTTCTGTGTTTGGGTAAGCCATTAATTGTTTGACAGGGCTACCTGGACCAGAGCTCCCTTTGTAGCGGTGGCACTCATGCAGCCCTGGCCCGGGATGCTAGTACCACCATGCTTGACTGTAGACAAGACAATTATCTTCCTTCTAATTTCCATTGCCAGCAATTTAGACAATAATGGTTGCGTGTAAATCTGCACAGCTATACAAGCTGTACACCAGGGGTGTGCAAAGTGCCGCCCGGGGGCCATTTACGGCCTGCAGCTTGAGCGTGTTTTTTATTGGCCCTCGCCCCATTCCAAAAACAATCAAAATGCATTTATTATTGATGAGATGTTAGATACTGTACTCATTTGCTGTGTCAATTATAAAACAAAGAAAAAGGTGTTGATGTTTTGTTCCATCAGCTTAGCATCTTCTTCTGTTCTTCTACGTGTGGCCTCCAGTGAAAAAAGTAAATCATGACAAACATTTCAACGTGATGCAAATGTGTTGCAGTGTGTGGGCTGAATCTGCATTCAAACGAAATTGAATGGAAATAGAATAACCCCCTCTATGGATTAACAGCATATTAATATAAGGAGCATCCTTTCACAAAATCCATGTAGGGCGCCATCTATTGGCCCATTAGCTGACGAGCTAGCTGCACGGTCATGCTGGCTGGACGCCGTATGGCTTTTGATATTTCTGAAGCTAAAACTGGACGAGCAAGTTCAGTGTGTGCACTTATTGACAACATGTACACGTCTACTGGATGAACACACACACAAACACACACACACACACAGGGGGCCTAGTGCTCGATGCCTGTTATCCATCCATTATTTCCTACCGCTTGTCCCTTCCGGGTCGTGGGGGTGGGGGTATAGCGTGGGGCTGGAGCCTATCCCAGCTGCTCTCGGGCGGAAGGTAGGGTACACCTTGGACAGGTCGTCAATGCCTGTTATACAATACATATTGTATAACAACTGGCAGTGAGTGGGCGGCTCCCGCCATCTGGCGAGATGAAACCCTCGCCGCACTTCTCTCTTTCCATACACTCTATGTATGTGTCTCTGTGTGTGTGTGTGTGTGTGTGTGTGTGTGTGTGTGTGTGTGTGTGTGTGTGTGTGTGTGTGTGTGTGAGTGTGTGTGTATGTGTGTGTGTGTCTACCCTGCAGCAGCTACAAATAGTAACAGCGTCATGTACAGTCGTCAGGGTGGCTGAGTTCATGTGCGTGATGATGTATGGGATAGGTACATTTTCTATGTGCGTGTGTGTGTGTGTGTGTGTGTGTGTGTGTGTGTGTGTGTGTGTGTGTGTGTGTAATGTACTGAACGAAGCAAGTGCATCAGGAATTCTTACTCCCTCCAAACCTGCGAGCTGATGTGACGACTTCATTATCAGACTTAGCGGGAGACAAGTCTGCCCCGGTTCCACCCAGTGTGTGTGTATGTGTATTTGCCTCTGTGTTTCCACGGCAACCCAAACAAACAAAACAGCAACTCAGGAAAAAAAAACAGACTTGCATAGGTAAAGTAAGCGAGGTGATGAGAGAGTCCACCCTGTCAAGCCGTCAGCTGTTGTTGCCATGGCGAGGAAAAAGCTATTTTGAGTCAACTTGGATGACTTTTTTCCCCGCACGAGGCGAAGACACCTGCAAGTGCAAATGGAAAGCATGCAAGCAGTAATAATTAGGTTCACACCCGCCGCATGACAGCCAGCTCACGCTGCATACGCACCTAAAACTAGTGTTGGCGTTATTATTGTTAGTGCATCACGCACGCACTATACCACTCTTGCTGCAAACATATGGACAGAACGGTGGCATGTGTGCAAGCATACGAGATAAAAGTACGTTTGCACAGAAGGCTTATCCTCAACACTTTTTAGACAGAAATAAAAAAAATGACAATAAGAACAAATTAGTAGAGCACTTTAGCAACTACTTTGTAAATTTTGGACCAAATCAGGAGCAAAGGATACTAGATCCTGGGTCAGCAGAGGACTCGAGTGACACAATAGACAGAAATCCCAACTCAATGTTTCTCAATAATGTAACAAAAGTACAAATAATCTAGAACTCAACAGATTGCCATGGAATGAATATGAAAACAATAAAAATACATACATATGTGTATATATTATATGTATATATATATACACACACAATATCTATATATATACATATACATATATAAATATACAGATATATGTACATACATATATAACAAATCCAAGAACTCAACAGATTGTCAGGGAATACATATGGAAGCAATACAAATACATACATACATACATACATAACCGGTACCAAAATGTTTATGGATAATTTTCGATACTTTTCAAAATAAAAACGACAACAAGTTTTATTATTGTTCTCATTTCAACAGAAAACCTTACAAAACATAAAACATATGTTTCAAATTGCACTCAAACAATTTTAGAAGATTGGAATTAAACGACGTGACATTGCTAGTTTTACTAGCAGAGAAGCATGTTCGGCAATACACACACACACACGGAGTATTTACAAGCAGAAACAGTCAGTACGTGTCCAAGCACTAAATTAGTCCGATTTCTCAAATAGTTTGGCTCTAAAAAAGCATCCGACAACCCATGGAAACACCTAATCCGACCGTGTTCGGTTTTTGAAAAGTCGGACTAACACACCTGAATTATGCGATTGGAAACCAGATCTCTTAAGTGGGTGTATGCAGCCGGAGCGGACCCTTTGTATTGCGCATGCGCCAGCCTCAACGCGCTGGACATAACCCGGAAGTAGACAATATTCAATAAAAACGTAGCGACAATTGTCATGAGGGGGATACTTTTTATTTGCCTTACAAATTAGAAGAACAGAACATTTTGAAGTGCATCCATGGTAGAAACAGAAACAGATTTACTTAAGAATGTAGCTGAGAAAATGTAAAATGTTGGCTTAATTCAGACTCCCCAACGATATACGAATGAGATGAAAGATAATGAAGCAGGTATATAAAAGGCAAAAAATAAGGCGTACACAAACCTCTTCACGCTGCACTTGTGCATATATGATAATAGCTTCAATATAGAGGCAACTTGTTTTTCCACTCTATTGGTACATTAATGCCAAAATTGTTCTTAGTGCTAGTATTTTACCGGCTCATGATGTGTACCCATCCGATTTTTAACAAATTGTCATTTATTTAGACCAGTGGTTCTTAACCTAGATTCAATCGAACCCTAGGGGTTCGGTGAGTCGGGCTCAGGGGTTCGGCGGAGGTCAAGACACACCCGACTCATCGTGTAAATAAAAACTTCTCCCTATCGGCGTATTACGGATACGGCAACAGCAGAAGTCTCACTGATTTGCAGGTGTGTAATTTGTAGTGAGTTCATGCACTGTGTTGGTTTTGTTCTTTGAACAAGGTGATGTTCATGCACGGTTCATTTTGTGCACCAGTAAAAAAACATGGTAACACTTTAGTATGGGGAACATATTCACCATTAATTAGTTGCTTATTAACATGCAAATTAGTAACATATTGGTTCTTAACTAGTCATTATTGAGTACTTATTAATGCCGCCTTATTCGGCATAAAACCGTAACCCTCTAACCCTAACCAAATAACTCTAAATTAAGTCTTTGTTACTTAGAATATGTTCCCCATACTAAAGTGTTACCAAAAACATATAAACATAAAACAACATTTTATTTTTCACTAAAGAAGGGTTCGGTGAATGCGCATGTGAAACTGGTGGGGTTCGGTACCTCCAACAAGGTTAAGAACCACTGATTTAGACTAAAACTGTACAAAAGGAATATATTAATAATTCTTATAATATTCATTTTAATTGTGTCTGTTTATACAGTAAATATGTTTTTAACACGTAAAAAAGTGACACACTAATAGGTCCACAATTATTATTATTTTAAGAGACTGTTTATAGCAAGATGATTTATATCTCTGCAGGAATAACATTTTAAAAAGATTTTTTAAAAAGGAAATTTAATTATAGCTGTTTTTCACTGCACCTTCTGCTTATTTTAAAGGCAAACATATATTTTTCTTTTTTTTATTGCCCATGTAAAATACGACGTGGTCACATCTAAATGAAATTGGCGTCTTTATCATGAAAGTGCTACTAGAGCAGGAAGATTGGCACTGTTTGTTCCGTCATAATTCTACCTAACGACTTGTTTTCAGTCCCAAAAAGCCCAAACAGGAAATAGCTGTGACACACACACACATACACCCCTAGGGACCTGAACTGTACAAACATATGTCTGATATGCACTAATTTCTCACGCATATCACATTTGACTGCAGTTTCAACTAAAAGAAGAACTAATCTGGTTCGCATTCTCATAAATAAGTGGCCCAATGATGGATAGCATCGATATTTAAGCAGAGACAGCAGCAGGACAAAAGACAGTGGGAAAATATGTTAGATGGGCCGTTGATAAGCGAGCTGGAACATTTGCATGATCAATTATCTTCGCAATGGAGGGCAGAGGGGGTGTCTGCTGTCAGAGATAAACCCCGGGTGATAAACGACGGCAGCGTGAGGAGCTTTTATAGTATTTTCCAGCGTGCGTGGGTGCTTATACGGCGCACTGCGTGCTAACGTGACCTTTGGCGAGGGTGTTTATTTGATGCTCGTAAATATAAGCGCCTACTTTGGTCACTCCTCAGTGTCCAAAGACCACGGAGGCGGGGAAGAGGATGGAATTAGCCACGTTGCCACGTTCACTCTGCAGCCGTCTCTACGGGGGTAAGATGTGGAAAAGCATCCGCCGACTCACCACTGGGGGATCGTCGCACAACAGTAAATAATGAGTGTCTTAATTCACAGGGGACATAACTGCAGTCGGTAATGTTGGCCTGATATGTCCCAGCATCACTGGAATAAATCAGCTTTTTTCAGTGAAAGAAAGAAGGGAAAAGAGCACTTTGATAATTCAACTGCTTCTTCCGAACTGGACTCACGGAACAATGGCGCGACGTTCCACGGATTTGCTAACATTTTGATTTGTTTACTACCCAACAGTCTAAGTGCTACTGACACTCAGAAATAAGAGTTTGAATACACTGAAAAAGGAGGATTGCTTTTATAGCTTTGCCTGTATTTTGTCTTCAAAATAACTACCGTATTTTCCGGACTATAGAGCACACCAGTAAATAAGCCGGACCCACTAAATTTTAGAAGAAGAAAAAAAGTTTTCCATATATTAGCCGCACTGGACTATAAGCCGCAGATACATATGTTATGAAATTAGTTAATTACACAGAAAACATATGTTAATGTTTATTTACATACCTTAATTGTTTCCAAACGGTGCCTGTAATAAGGCAGGAAATGGCTAATAAACAAAACAGAACTCATCGTATTTATTTATTTACGAATTATAATGCATTATAAATCTATTCTCAAGAGGGCCGGACAAGTAAAATCATTGCATAATAATTTTAAAATACAACTACGACAACTTCAGATTGTTGTCTTTGTTTTACTTCGGCCCAAAATAGAACAAGCACATTCTGAAAATGTACATATCACAAAAAATCCTCATGACAAAACACTTCAAGTTAGTTGAAAATTCTGAGGAAAAAATTGGTGCAGTTTCAAAAACACCGTGAAGAACACAATGAACTTAATAATCTCAGTGTATCTACAAAGCAATTCAACTTTAAGTCACAGCCCATCTAGGATTGAACACAACACAAAATAAAGCATAAATAAAAACGATTCTATGTATCAACTACCCCATTTGTCTTTTCCACATATTAATCCTGTGCTAACTCAATAAACCATACAAACTGAGGAAGAAACTATTTAAGAGGGTTGAGTTACTCCCTGCCTTCTAAGCATCACTGTGTATTGATAGAAAAATAAAAGCTGTGCATTGTGTGAACAATTTCAAAAAACTAAAAATAAAAACTTAAAAGACTGACAGTATTGCAGTATTGAATTGAATTATATTTATATAGCGCTTTTCTCTAGTGAGTCAAAGCGCTTTTACATATAGTGAAACCCAATATCTACGTTACATTTAAACCAGTGTGGGTGACACTGGGAGCAGGTGGGTAAAGTGTCTTGCCCAAGGACACAATGGCAGTGACTAGGATGGTGGAAGCGGGGATCGAACCTGTAACCCTCATGTTGCTGGCATGGCCACTCTACCAATCGAGCTAAACCGTCCCAGTATAGTAATAGATCACACACTTTTTTTTATTTGCACAGAAGACAATCATTTTCACAGAACTATATCAATGTCATGCAGCATTTTAAGTGGGGTTACCAATTGTTTATTTTACTCTTGTTTGTTTTATAGTGGATCAAGGGTCGAGCCCCGCTTTATCGGGTACCTCTTGCTTGGTATACTTGCTCGACCCAATATAAACTATTTGCTTGCCTAACAGAATCGCTCTTGGGACATCTAGCGCAGTGGTTCTCAAATGGGGGTACGCGTACCCCTGGGGGTACTTGAAGGTGTGCCAAGGTGTACGTGAGATTTTTTTTAAATATTCAAAAATCCTTTATAAATATAAATAAAAACCTATCTTTTTTTCCAAATAGTTCAATAAAGACTACTACAAATGAGCAATATTTTGCACTGTTATACAATTTAATAAATCAGAAACTGATGACATAGTGCCATATTTTACTTCTTTATCTCTTTTTTTCAACCAAAAATGCTTTGCTCTGATTAGGGCGTACTTCAATTAAAAACATTTTCACAGGGGGTACATCACTGAAAAAATGTTGAGAACCACTGATCTAGAGGACACATTTAGAACTGCAGTTTCTTTAATGTGAAAATGCAGCTCAATTTTACACTTAGCATGTTTGACTTCCCTGCTGTAGACCTTAAACCTGCAGCATCTGCAGTGAGCAAACTCATTCAAAAGATGGCGCCACAGCACAAACAATTAAACACCTTTTCAGTGGCTCTGCAGGTGTTTAGAAGAAAACTATTTTTTGAATACAAAACATTATAGCCTTTTGCAAAGAAAAATCCATCAATTAGCCACACCGTTTAATAAGCCGCAGGGTCCAAAACGTAGGGAAAAAAATAGCAGCTTATAGTCTGGAAAATACGATTGTTTGGAGGTAAAGACAAGAAAACACAACAGGGCCCTGGCTTGAAGGCTAACTGAAGCTACAAAAATACAATATGCGCATTTGACAAAAATGAGGAAAGTCTCAAGCAGCAATGAGTGGATTTTTTTCAGATGTAAGGCTAGGTTGTGGCTAGATCATTACACTTACTGGACGATTGCCAACGTAACATGACTGTTTTTATATAATAGTAATACAATTGTTTCATAAAGGGCCTTTTGAGGCACTCAAGGCTGCCATACAGTTGAAAAAGGACAATCAGTTAAAGTCTAAGCATAAATAGAGCTTGCAGCAGAGCAACAATGAAAAAACAGATGTATGAGCAATAACGGACAAACGCCTGTCTAAACAGTATATGAGTTTAATTGGTCCCGTGATACACCTTGAAAAACTTGTATAGCAACACAGCGTAGCCAATTGATATGAATTGAAGTCAAAAAAAGCACAATTTTAACATGTAACATGCCTTTCAAAAACAAAAACAAGCTTTTAGATCAGAAATATTTTGTATAAAAAGTATACATCAGAATGTAGTACTAATAACTACAGTAGTTTTATGAGGTAATTTAATAATAATGTACAACACCTACCTAGGAGAGCGGACTCCTATGGTATCTCCTTAGAGCTGCTTCTCCGTCAAACACACCATCAGCAGCTTATCAATATTTTAACAGATAAATGTCATCCATTTAGATATTATCTTAAAATCCTTGGCTGGCGCTATTGACTCGTTCTGCTTCACTACAGTGCAGACTAGCAGTGATACGCTCCAAATGCTTCATGCTTGGTCATGTCTTTTTGGAGGATTTCTTTCTTTAATTCAATGACTATCATCAGCCTATTCTTCTCAGCACAGGCCTTTGCACTCACTTTCTTACTCTCTAGCTATGAGCTAATACTAGCGAGTAAGACCGGATGTTTTGGTCGGATCTTACAGGGTTCAATGTGACATTTGCTATGCCAACTAGTGGCGTGGAGGTTCCACTAACGTAAAGCATAACAAATGAGGTAAGAGACAGCTCTTATGTCAAAAAACTTGTCAGCTGGCGCACTCATATCCCAAGGTACCAGTGTAGTTTGAGTATTTGTTGTTTGAAAACTGTGTGGCTTCCAAGGTGAGTTGCCTTTGTGCTTATGTTTGCAACTAACACGTATGGGTACGCAAACAGGGGGAGGAGTAAAACCCTGTAAATGGCAGGAATGCAGGGCTTGTTGGCTAAACTTGCCAGAAAAATGCTTACGATGCTGCCAGCGCTAATACAAGAGCATGAAACACAGATGAAGGGAGGCTGCGGAACAGTAGTAATTGGCAGAAGAATTAGGAAACACTGGTAAAAAAAAAGGACACAGATGTTGGGGGATGAAAGAACACAAATGGAGGGGAAGAGTTGACAAAGAGGTGAAAGCAAAAAAAAAATTACGATGAGGAGAAAAAAGGTACACTTCATCGTGCAATGTCAACTTCCTGGCCGCCATGACAGGCCACTCCCATTCATTCAGCTCCAATTTTAAAGGGAGGGAAAACACAAGTTCTGTGTTTCATGGTTATATAAACGATACTCGGACTTAGGAAGCTAAGAGCAGCTAATTGGTCTCTGTTGTGGAAATAAACGTAACAACAGCGGCCAGACCGGGCGGGGTTTTAGCCAAAACTTGCTTTCAATGCAATTCCTAAAAAAAAAAAGAATACATAAAACCTCTTTAAAGCTTTTTTTTATCAGACATGAACCATTTTTGGTAACTTGAATGGAACTTGCAGCAGAATGAGTGAAGGACAAAATCAGGACAAAAATAAAAAATGTATGATGAAATATAAATTTTAATTTCATTTTAATATAATACAGTGCAGACAAATGATCTATTATTGTTTATATATTTTTGTTTTTTTCCTGTATATATTCACACTTTGTTTTTACTGCAATTAAAAAAAAAAAAAGTTCATGTTGTTTTGTTGATTTGCCACTACAGTTTAAAGAAGCTTTCCCATACTACTGAATGACAAAGTGACTCCAAACTTTTGCCTGCACGGCACACGTTAAGTCATGAAAAAAATGTAGTCTTTAATATTTAAATGAGCAGCCTAAAAAAATGTAAAGGTCTGTGTTTCATAATGTCTAATAATACATGGCATGTGTATGCTGAAATGTTCTAATTATCCCATTAGCTTCTCAACTGCAGGTAGCGCCAATCGGAAGTATGATCTCTTCGTTATTTTGCCCGCCCTCGCCATTATTTTACATGCGGCATCCGCGATTGTGGTACGAGAGACGAGCGAGGGCATCCCCAGGGCCGCACTAATGTACAGAACAGAATGTACAGAGTGCATTGAAGGAGCCACTGAGAGGTTCAAGCGGGTTGCATCCATTACGCTAATCATGTTACCTCACTTGAAAAGGTGCCACTTATGGCGGGGAGAGGAATGGGAGAGGAGCGTGGATGTTAATAAATCTCCTGCCAAGAATCCACGCCGTAAGACGACAACCTTGTCCTAAAAGTGCGCCCCTAATAACAATTACCGACAGCAAGACTTCTCCCCACTTGTTAACAAACAAGCAATGCAATAAATAAGAGGCCATGAGTTCTCCTTTCCGTGGAAATTGACGAGCGGCTAATGTCCTGCACGAGTAATGCAATCAGATGGTTCGACCCAATTAGAGCAGTGCCTGCCCGGCCAGCTATGATGTCAGCCGCCATTACTCACACGGCGTAATGCGGTGAAAATCTGAGGAATAGGAGAACGCAAAGTGTTGGGGAGTCTTGGAGACGTGGGTGGTAAAGCAACGTAGTAGGGGAAGGAGAAATTATTGTTTTTTACTATAGATGCTTTAAAGATTCGGATGTGGACTTATCCGAAATAATGGAGAAAAATACACATGTTGATTATTTAACTATGTTAAATAATGTATCGTAATTTTCGGACCATAAGGCGCACCAGAGTTTTTGTGGGTGATCTTATTTACGTGGCTCCACTTCGACAGCGTCTTTTCCCCATCATCTTTGTTGTAGTTTTTAGCGTTTCCATAGTGAGTCTACTGACAGATATAAATTAAAAACTGTATGTTATTTCATATTAGAAATGGCAACAGCTGAGGTTGAATGCCTCACAACAACAGGATAGAGAAAAAGGAGCTGATTGACTACGGCGTGAACTACAATGGCGAACACGCACACATTTTCACATCAGTAGGTATCAATAGGTAAGAAAAGTTGGTTTTGCAAAACAAACAAAAACTCATGACACGTCTCCTAATAGGTGCCATTTTGGGGTCCAAATACACGAACCATAATAATACCCGTATGTTGAAGCACAGTACATCAAACTACAGCAGCCGTAATGCTCCGACAATCCATCAAGCAGTGCGACTTCGTAGCTTAAAAAGTTGTACTAAACATATTGACAGATTTTTGGGTGCCTTGTGTAATGTTCTATGTAATGTTCTATATCTGGGGTGTCCAAACCTTTTGACTCGAGGGCCGCATTGGGCTAAAATTATATTTTGCTTATCGTTCACAATCATTATGAGAGACAAGAAGACAAAAAGGTTTTCTTTGGCTCGTTCTAGGTGGCGAGCAAATCGATTCTACCTCAAAATCACTTTAAAAATGCATTCAAAAACCGTCAACAATACTTAATTTACGTTCCGTAACCTGTATAATAACCAAGCTGTAGCAAAATTGTTATTGAGGAATTATTTTTCTATCGTAGTAACACACCGCCATGCTACGGTATTAGCCGTGAAAACTAACTAAGGCAAGAGATAAGCTAGCTTCTACGTCAACACAAAACGCGTTTGAGTTTGTAACACACAACACTGGGATAGGACAATAACCTGTACTGACTGAAAAACAAGAACAATCATTTTAGAGTATCTGTAAAGTATTAGCCCACATTTCATGTTTTGTTAGTACACAGTTGAGCTAGCCAGACAGCTCTATGCGCTGTAGTTATAATAACACGCATGACGTGCTGCATGTATCATGGTCAATATACTATAGTGACTCACTCGATGGACAGTTGTTCGTCTGGTCCAGCTGGCCGGGGACGTTTTGGGTAAGCAATCTATTTATGTCAAAATAACTTGTCTCCAAGTTCCACATTTATAGCATCGTCGCTTTCACCCCACCCTCCCGGCTTCCGTCTGCTCCACCTTCACACCCTCTTCTTCGTGATCACTTCTATAAGCAGTAGTTCATCCTCAGTATATTTGGCTTCAAAAATATAAGGTTGTGCATCCAAAAATAGTCGTCCTCGTTGTCTGTTACCAAGTCTGCCTTGATAACACCACGAGCCAGTTTTGTTAAACTAGTGACGTCTCTCAGGCCACAATGAAGACTTCGGGGCTGTAGTTTGGACACCCATGTTTCATATTTTCAATGAAACATCAAAGTTTTGGTCTTGCTGCTTACCGTGTGCTCGTGTCATTTATTGAACGGGCATCAACCTGCAGTCCAGACGTATCTCTTATGTGTGACTGCCATCTACATCATTACACCATGTACCACAACAAGAATGAGCACAACCAGAATTAATGCATATATAAGGCGCACAGGGTTATAAGGCGCACTTTCGGTTTTTGAGAAAATTAAAGTATTATAGTCCGAAAAATATGGTAATAAAGACGGTTCTAAAATACAGAACTACACACAAGCAGAGACAAGATGCTATGCTAACCTCTAAGCTTGCTTGAATGTGAAGTAGTGAAGAAACAAAATAAAAAGTGCTTTAAACACTTCAACGGAAGTCTAACTTGAACCGTGTCACAGCAGAGAATCAGATTTCTGCTGCGGACGGGAATCGTCCACAAGACTATGAAACTGATCAATGACATCAAAGAAAGCAAAAGGCGGTCGTACTGGTGGACCTCACAGCAATCTATAACACCGTTTGGCACTGAAGTCTGATCCTGAAATTTAGAGTATCCTCATCCATCACCTAATACGGTTCCTACGCACCTTCCTCTCAAACTGCAGTTTCCTCCTGAAGTCAAGCGACTGATAGGCCAGTCGTCTACGGCACATCCGAAATTAAGTTTCTCAAAGTTCACTACTGGACCCTATGGTCTCAAACCTATAAATAAATAATAAATAAATAAATGGGTTGTACTTGTATAGCGCTTTTCTACCTTCAAGGTACTCAAAGCGCTTTGACACTACTTCCACATTTACCCATTCACACACACATTCACACACTGATGGAGGGAGCTGCCATGCAAGGCGCTAACCAACACCCATCAGGAGCAAGGGTGAAGTGTCTTGCTCAGGACACAACGGACATGACGAGGTTGGTACTAGGTGGGGATTGAACCAGGGACCCTCGGGTTGCGCACGGCCACTCTTCCCCTGCGCCACGCCGTCCCTAGTACAAAGTTATATGACTGAGGCGTTCAGCTGCAAAATTAGCTTGAGAAAAGTTAGCATATACCTACTCGTATGATCTTGCCCTCTTACGCTCAGACAGAAGCTGGACAACAGTAGAGAACATACTAACCTCAGACATGGCACAAATAGATCCATATGTGAAGAGGCTAGAATTGAGCGTAAAGAAAACAACTTCCACAGCAAGTCCTTCCACCTTGAGAACCAGCTCCCTCGTTCTGGTGTACAATATTGCCAAATATGCCTCATCTGTAGGGTGCTGCAGCTCACACAACAGTAATCTAGACACTACCCTTAACGGGCCTCTTAGGATTGTTACCGGCTGCTTAAAACCCACCCAATAGAGTTTTTCACGGTACTGTCTGGTATTACACTAGCCACCCTACGCAGGGAAAACCACACCCAGAGGCTTGTGAGCAAAGCCTTCCAAGACCTCAACCACCACTTACACAAAAATATATTGGCTACCTAAGACCGGGTACGCCAACACCCGGCTCCGATTTTCTCACCATTCAGCATATTTTGTTGGCTGCATCTTCAGCATGCTCCATGCAAGGAGACCCAGCTGGCAGCAGACACCTCGACCCCCCAATGTCCTATTACCACCGGGTGCCAACCTCCCTCGCAAGGATTGGGCAACATTAAACCCGTCTCGTACAGGAGTTGGCAGTTTTAATACCTGGTGCCGTGGAACAAACTGACCACCACATCATGGACGGGTGCCCTATTGTTCTTTCTGGACCTCGAATACCCAAACCCCAAAACAGTAAGCCGGCTAAAACGGCTAATACAAATGAAGAAGAAGAGAGTTAAGAAGAGAAAATTGGAAGTAGATTGATTGTCAGGCTTGTCCCTGACAGTTTGACTATGTTTTAGTTTTTTCTCTGTTTGTCTTAGTTTCCTGTCAGCGCTTTTATTTTGTCTTCATTTCCTGAGTGTCTCCCTGAGTGCTGCTTCCCCTCAGCTGTGGCTGATTGGCACCTGGCCACACCTGGTGTCAATCAGCCAGCTACTATTTAAACCTGCCTTCTCCTCCAGTCATTGCTGGATCATTGTCACTACTACCTGTCTTAACACGTGTCGTTGTAGCCCTGTCTACTTTTGTTTCACTCTGCTCATGTCCTAGTTCCTTCGTGTCACAGTAAGTGTTTTTGGTTTATTGTCCACAGTTAGCCTCTGTGCTATTTTAGTTCATAGCCAAGTTTGTTCTCCGCCTTGTGCGCGCCTTTTGTTACCTTTTTCTTTGTTTTGCCATAGTGTTTAATTAAATCATGTTTTCTCGTACAATGCCTTCTGCCTTCTCTGCATCTTGGGGTTCGTCACCTACAAACTCTGACATAATGATCCAGCCTGTTAACACGTTCCCCGCGGAGATTTCCATGGCGGAGAGGCTTAACAAAGCATTAGAATTAATGGCTAAATTGAAGAGGAGTTCGGCCGCATTTCAAGCCCTCTCCCACCCATCCCTTTCGTCTGTGGGCCTGTCTGGGGACGTCTGGGATCCGTCCCTTGAGGGGGGGGTTAGGAGTGGCTGTGCAGCTGGGGAGGCACAGCTACTCCTCACCCCAGTGGGTCTGCAACAGACGGCGCCATCCTCTTCGGTGGGCCGGCAGACGCCACCATGCACTCCGGTGGGCCGGCAGACGCCACCATGCACTCCGGTGGGCCGGCAGACGCCACCATGCAGTCCGGTGGGCCGGCAGACGCCACCATGCAGTCCGGTGGGCCGGCAGACGCCACCATGCAGTCCGGTGGGCCGGCAGACGCCACCATGCAGTCCGGTGGGCCGGCAGACGCCACCATGCAGTCCGGTGGGCCGGCAGATGCCACCATGCACTCCGGTGGGTCTACAACCAACGGCGCCACCATCCTCCTCTCCGGTGGGCCAGCAGCAGACGGCGCCACCATCCTCCTCTCCGGTGGGCCAGCAGCAGACGGCGCCACCATCCTCCTCTCCGGTGGGCCAGCAGCAGAGGGCGCCACCATCCTCTTCTCCGGTGAGCCAACAGACGCCGCCACCATGCACTCCGGTGGGCCAGCAGAGGGCGCCACCGCCATCCTCCCCGGTGGGCCAGCAGAGGGCGCCACCGCCATCCTCCCCGGTGGGCCAGCAGAGGGCGCCACCGCCATCCTCCCCGGTGGGTCAGCAGAGGGCGCCACCGCCATCTTCTCCGGTGGGCCAGCAGAGGGCGCCACTGCCATCTTCTCCGGTGGGCCAGCAGAGGGCGCCACCATCGTCTCCGGTGGGTCCTCCCATGCCGGCGGTCGAGCCGCCGTCGCCACCTAACTCTTCCCCGCTGGTTGCGGGGACACTTGGCCTGGTGGCCCACCTCCTTGTCCTCCCTCCACCCTCCCGTGACTTTGGACTGTTTTTTGGGGGGGGTGTTCCTAGAACGTCTGGTATCCGTTATAGGAAGGGGGGCTACTGTCAGGTTTGTCCCTGACAGTTTGACTATGTTTTAGTTTTTTCTCTGTTTGTCTTAGTTTCCTGTCAGCGCTTTTATTTTGTCTTCATTTCCTGAGTGTCTCCCTGAGTGCTGCTTCCCCTCAGCTGTGGCTGATTGGCACCTGGCCACACCTGGTGTCAATCAGCCAGCTGCTATTTATACCTGCCCTACCCTCCAGTCACTGCTGGATCATTGTCGTTACTACCTGTCGTGTCGTTGTTTGCTGTATGCTGTCGTTAAGCTATTCCCTGGATCCTGACTCCTGTTCCTGCTTCCTGTTTTCTGGTTCGTGTTTTCATTTTCTTATTTTTGAACATTAAAAACATGTTTTCTTGTACCAAGCCTGCTGCCATCTCTGCATTTTGGGGTTCGTCAACTACAAACTCTGACATTGATAAATCAGGAGAGAGAATAACATCTACACAGTTCGACAACACTGCAAGTCATAGATGTGTTGATAGCACACACCTCTTTGAGCTCCCTGCTTAAGGCAACCAGAGAACAGGAACAAAATTTTGTGGTTTTACCTCACAAAATTCACGGTTTGAATCTTATTTTGTTTTTTGACACAATTTTGGTTGGGTGTACCTTGCTCTTTATAACACCATCCATCCATCCATTTCTACCGCTTGTCCTTTTTGGGTTCGCGGGGGGGTGCTGGAGCCTATCTCAGCTGCATTCGGGCAGTAGGCGGGATACACCCTGGACAAGTCGCCACCTCATCACAGGGCCAACACAGATGGACAGACAACATTCACACTCACATTCACACACTAAGGCCAATTTGATGTTGCCAATCAACCTATCCCCAGGTGCATGTCTTTGGAGGTGGGAGGAAGCCGGAGTACCCGGAGGGAACCCACGCAGTCATGGGGAGAACATGCAAACTCCACTCAGAAAGATCCCGAGCGCAGGATCGAACCCAGGACCTTCGTATTGTGAGGCAGACGCACTAACCCCTCTGGCGCCGTACATCCCAATAATCCACCATTACCATTTATCACTTGTGGTTCTTACAATGATCCTTACATTTATTGATTCAATACACCATTGGACAATTTTGCCCAGTATCTCAAGTCACAGCATAATTTTGTTGTAACATAATTGCTTTAAGTTTACATGATTTAAAGTAAAATAAAGCACACACAAGGACGCATCAGTTATTATTTCAACAATGCTGGCCAAGCTATGGTATCAGAAGCTGTCAAGTTACCATTATCTTAGTAATGTTTAAGATGCTACAATCCCTAGCATAACTCCTTAGTTAGTTTTCTTCACTCCTTTTTGAGTGTGCTTTTTGTTATCATTATTATTATTTCTTCTCTGTGTTGGAGTCCGACTCTGGCAAAGCCAATCGTGACAATTAGTAACACAAAGAAAAAACATTATAGTAAAAACACAAACCGAATGGTTCAGATTTTTTTCTTAAAAAGTTCCGTTCCAAGTGGTCATAAATCGCTGTCATCATTCGCCTCCTTCGCACTGAAAGCGCTGAAGTCGTCTTCTTCAGCGTGCAGCGGTCCGGCCTTTCAAGGCCTGTTAGTGGTGGTGGGTTCCTATTTTGTGCAGTGAGTTTTTGCTTTTTTTGATGACATGGTCAATCGACTTTGGCTTTGGTGCTGCGTCTTCTGCATTTTGTCATGTCTTCTCCATGTCGAGGGTGAGTTGATATTGCTCTAAATGGCTGACTGGATGATTATGTGAGTACATTAGATTTACTGAAACTTCGGAGTCATTCAGAAGCTTTGAAAACGCAGATAATTGCAACAAAATACACACGCTGAGAAAATGTTGAGTTGTTACATTGCACCGGTCGCCCAGGGAAGGGGGCGGGGGGTGCCCACTTCTGCGGTCCCCTTCAAGGTTTCTCATTGTATCCCATTGGGTTGAGTTTTTTCTTGCCCTGATTTGGGATCTGAGCCGAGGATGTTGTTGTGGCTTGTGCAGCCCTTTGAGACACTTGTGATTAAGGGCAATATAGATTAACTTTAATTGATTGATTGAAAGATTAAAGGAACTTTATTGTCATACCAGCATACACATGAGAGGGTACAAAATTCCAGGCCATATTAGAATTAGCGATATGTTGCATGTTGTTCGACATTGAATCCACAGCAAAATTGATCTTGACCTAAACTGATGCAGATTATTATGACATCATCTCGTAACCCAATTGATGACAAAGCCAATTTATTTTGCCCTAATAACAATCTAGTGTTGAATCCAACATCCATCCATCCATTTTCTACCACTTATTCCCTTTGGGGTCGCGGGGGGTGCTGGAGCCTATCTCAGCTACAATCGGGCGGAAGGCGGGGTACACCCTGGACAAGTCGCCACCTCATCGCAGGGCCAACACAGATAGACAGACTGAATCCAACAATATTACCAAATATTTAAAAATGGCCGCTTAATCCTTTAAAGGCCTACTGAAATGCGATTTTCTTATTTAAACGGGGATAGCAGGTCCATTCTATGTGTCATACTTGATCATTTCGCGATATTGCCATATTTTTGCTGAAAGGATTTAGTAAAGAACATCGACGATAAAGTTCGCAACTTTTGGTCGCTGATAAAAAAGCCTTGCCTGTACCGGAAGTATCAGACGAGTAGCGTGACGTCACAGGTTGTGGAGCTCCTCACATCTGCACATTGTTTACAATCATGGCCACCAGCAGCAAGAGCGATTCGGACCGAGAAAGCGACGATTTCCCCATTAATTTGAGCGAGGATGAAAGATTTGTGAATGAGGAAAGTGAGAGTGAAGGACTAGAGGGCAGTGGGAGCGATTCAGATAGGGAAGATGCTGTGAGAGGCGGGTGGGACTTGATATTCAGCTGGGAATGACTAAAACAGTAAATAAACACAAGACATATATATACTCTATTAGCCACAACACAACCAGGCTTATATTTAATATGCCACAAATTAATCCCGCATAACAAACACCTCCCCCCTCCCGTCCATACAACCCGCCAATACAACTCAAACACCTGCACAACACACTCAATCCCACAGCCCAAAGTACCGTTCACCTCCCCAAAGTTCATACAGCACATATATTTCCCCAAAGTCCCCAAAGTTACGTACGTGACATGCACATAGCGGCACGCATGTACGGGCAAGCGATCAAATGTTTGGAAGCCGCAGCTGCATGCGTACTCACGGTACCGCGTCTGCGCATCCAACTCAAAGTCCTCCTGGTAAGAGTCTCTGTTGTCCCAGTTCTCCACAGGCCAATGGTAAAGCTTGACTGTCATCTTCCGGGAATGTAAACAATGAAACACCGGCTGTGTTTGTGTTGCTGCAGTCGGCCGCAATACACCGCTTCCCACCTACAGCTTTCTTCTTTGCTGTCTCCATTGTTCATTGAACAAATTGCAAAAGATTCACCAACACAGATGTCCAGAATACTGTGGAATTTTGCGATGAAAACAGACGACTTAATAGCTGGCCACCATGCTGTCCCAAAATGTCCTCTACAATCCGTGACGTCACGCGCAGACGTCATCATACCGAGACATTTTCAGCAGGATATTTCGCGCAAAATTCAAAATTGCACTTTAGTAAGCTAACCCGGCTGTATTGTCATGTGTTGCAATGTTAAGATTTCATCATTGATATATAAACTATCAGACTGCGTGGTCGGTAGTAGTGGGTTTCAGTAGGCCTTTAATTGACTATACAATGGAGCCGTCCTGACTACCTTGCTAGCCTTCGATGTTAGTGATGACTACGAATAGATTTTTTTCACGGTTTGCGATGCATCTTATATTTCGCTTACGTACATGTACAAGCATGTTAACATGATACTGATTCATTTGTACAAGAGTTGACAGTCAGCAGTGTCTTAATGTAGGGAACATTGCACTGGATGTATTAATAGCTAATTTGAGATTGTCGCAATCACCTTCTGCAGTCTAACCCTCAGTCAAAGTGCGTGTGAGTCATTTACACTTCAAATAAAAAGCAAGAAACCGTATTGAATACATACAACTATCTCTCTCTGCAAGTGAACCCTCTCTCTCTCTCTCTCTCTTTCTCTCTCTCTCTCTCTCGCTTGCTGTTTTGGCATATTCTCACAGCCCAGTTTGGGAATTTGAAATCAAAGCGATGCTGAATTTGCAAACACGCCCCTGAGGAGTCACAGCCTCCCAGAAATATGTGAGGTTTAATGAGCAGTTTGAAAATATTGTGATAATGGCAAATCAGTTGTTATGTCAGGAAACGACATGCCGTTGGTTCTTTCATTGACCCTTCTTTGAGATGACACAAGGCAGGGAGGAGGTGAAAGAGGAGGAATAAGAGATTATGCATGCAGCCAGTGAACAGGCAGGGATTGTCTTCCTCAGTAAGATCCTCTATTCAGCCTTCTCTTGCTCCAACTGGGGAGAAGACTGCTGAGCTGCAGATAAAAACCACTGAAGAAGGAGCTTCAATGGAAAACCGAGAGGAGGCAAACAGGCAACTGAGGAGGGAGAATGTCTGTGAGAGTGAACCAAACTCCATTAAAAAGTAAGCCAAATAAACTTTGACCCCTGGCGTATGCCACCGTCTTCTATCCCTATCATCAAAATTCTTAAGGAATGAAAGTTATGACCTGTGGACACAATACAGAGCATACTTTAGCTACCTAGCTAACCTCTGACCTCTACCAGTGCCATCTTCCATTGGACAGCGCCAACACTTAACCTTTTTTACCTCGGGGCCTAACGTTTCCACTACAGAGGGGCCCGGGGCTCACTCAAATATTAACACTGAATTAGTAATCTTACTCTGGATTTTAATCGTATTTAATAATTATATCTAACTTACTTACAGTTTAACAGTAGAAACCCTGTTTAAATGATAAGAAACAATCTGTTAATCACTAGAGGTCCACCAACTCTCCTTACAACTAGAGGGAGCTTTTCTAAACTGTAACCTGTTTTGAAAAAGTTTCATTTTAATTATTATACAAAATAATACATTGCGAAAATCAGTTTGAATCGAGAATCGATTCTGAATCGTACCGATACCCCAGGAATCGGATCGAAACGTTATGTGCCCAAGGATTCACACCCCTAATAATCACAAAGATTATTATCGAGGCTTAGCTCAGGCTGATTACAAAAATAAATACTAATCAAATATACTTCAATAAAAAGGACTGCAAAATACATTCACACACAATTGCGCAGTGCTAAAATAAAGAAATTCTAGCTAAATTAAAAATAAATAATGTTATATATGTTTCTTAAATAAACTGTCAATAAATTAAAGTGCAAATGAAAGCACAGCTTCACCACTTTAGTCATTTCTTTTTGCACTTATATATGACTGTAGCTTCAGACTTCTGTTTGTTTGAGATTATCATTACTGCCACAAGTGGTGGCTAATTGTATTACAAATAAGTATCGCTGAGGCCCATACAGACCACAGCTGAAAAACCGATATTTTTGGCGGCCGTCAAAGTATGGGATAGCGGCTCAAATCAGTTAAGAAACACTGACTTAAAGGGTTTTTTGCTACGTTACAACGGGTAAAAACTTCTTCCTCTCCAAGAAAGATTTGAATGGTGACGTACCTGAGCAGAGGAGGTAGAACTATAGGGGCAGAGGCGGCAGAGCCTGTTGTTATTCGGTCCAGAGATGACACTCGAACGGCGCCGCGGTCCTCGCCGCCAGATGTTGATGGTGTCACCGACAGAGGGGAATTTCCTGAGGTCGTGCGCCGCGTGTCCACGTCTGTCCACCTACAGGAGCTCTAAACATTCCCTGTGGGCAGAGCAGGACAGAATAAAATAAATAATGAATAAGAACAGGCATCTTATTTGTTTTCATTTTCGATTAGAATGAGAAACATTGGAACAAATGACCTTAATTCCTTTTCTAAAGATTTTCAATTGATCATCTAATGTACATTATTTTTATTACACATACTGTATAGGGGTGCTGAAAAAAATGTATTCACATCTACAGTAAATCAGTAAATCACTGTTATTTATTTAGATTGTAAATCGATTCATAATTTAAAAAAATTGATTCCGCCCGATTGTAGCTGAGATAGGCTCCAGCGCCCCCCGCGACCCCAAAAGGGAATAAGCGGTAGAAAATGGATGGATGAATGGATTGGTAACACTAAATTGGCCCTAGTGTGTGAATGTGAGTGTGAATGTTGTCTGTCTATCTGTGTTGGCCCTGTGATGAGGTGGCGACTTGTCCAGGGTGTACCCCGCCTTCCGCCCGAATGCAGCACCCCCCACAACCCCAAACGGGACAAGCGGTAAAAAATGGATGTATGGATTTAAAATGTTTTGTTTTTAGTTTAAATATATTTTAAAAATTACAATTATTATTAAGTAAATATTTTTTCCCCAAGAATGAGGTCCTGAGCTCTGAGGCAGAGAGCTAAACTGCTACTTGTCAAACCTACCATACTCAAGTTAAGCAAATGCATGGCAACGTGTGCAAAAACACCCACTCTCAAAAAGTATAACAATTCAAGGTGTGCCCAGTTATTGGCAAGCTTGCCAACCTGTGAGAACCTTGCTCAAGGGCTGGACAATTATCCATCCATCCATTCATCTTCTTTCACTTATCCGAAGTCGGGTCGCGGTGGCGGCAGCCTTAGCAGAGAAGCCCAGACTTCCCTCTCCCCAGCTACTTCGTCCAGCTCTTTGCAGGGGATCCCGAGGCGTTCCCAGGCCAGAATCAGAATCAGAATCAGAAATACTTTAATAATCCCCGAGGGGAAATTAAGATTTTCAGAACAATCCCATTCAAGAGCAGACAAAAATTACAGGGAGACAAAACAGGATTGCTGACGGGTCTGCCAACTTCCGGCGCCCCTTACAAAAAAGGTGAGAACAGGTAAACGCTAGGGCGGGGGTTTAGAAAAAAAAAAAATTCAGTCTAAGCCTGAGCTCCCGGAGACGGGGTTCAGACTGAGGCCACGGGGGGAAAAACTCATAGCCATAGCACACATAAGCATGTGTGTAAGAGGGAAACATCAAACATCAAAGAACACAAAGGACATTAAAGACATTAAAAGAGCAGAGATGATGCAACCAGCCATTTCTACATATGCACTGTGGTGGCCTCTGTGGTGTTCCACGCCATCGTCTGCTGGGGTGAGGGGAGCATGGCCAGAGATAGGAGCAGACCCAACAAAGCAACCAAGAGAGCCACCAACTCTCGGCCAGTGTCCAGTCCGCATGGATGAGCGAGGGGGTCTAATGAGACCGAGTTGTCCGTCACACGCTCATTTAGCCAAGACACTGTGAAGCTTGTCCGTCCCGGCGCTCAGTGTCAGCTCCGCAGCCCTGTCTCTTCATCCACATCTCCTCCAGTCTCTCCGAACGGACTCTGGTGTGGCAGAGACCCAGCAGCTGGTCTCCATGGCTCCCGGGAGGCAGATCCAGAAGTTCTCAAAAAAGCACCGCAGAAGTCACAAAAGTGCCACTCCTTGTCGCACAGTCCCAAAAGGCAAAACAAAAAACAAAAACACATGAAAACAAGAGGGAAACATCAGGAACACAAAAGGATGACACAAGAGCACCGAGCTCCTGCCACCAGCAGCCACTAAGACTAAGTCTTAGTCTTTCTCTTTCTTGTGGTTTCCTACCGGTTATGCCCTAAACACCTCCCCAGGGAGGCGTTCAGGGGGCATTCTAATTAGATGCCCGAACCACCTCATCTGGCTCCTCTCTATGTGGAGGAGCAGCGGCTTTACTCTGAGCTCCTTCCGAATGACAGAGCTTCTCACCCTATCTCAATGGAGCGTCCCGCCACCCAACGGAGGAAACTCATTTTGGCCGCTTGTACCCCTGATCTTGTCCTTTCGGTCATAGCCTAAAAATCATGACCATAGGTGAGGATAGGGACGTAGATCTACCGGTAAATTGAGAGCTTTTCCTTCCGGCTTAGCTCTTTGTTCACTACGACAGACCGATACAGGGTCCGCAACACTGCAGAAGCTGCACCGATCCGCCTGTCGATCTCACGATCCGTTCTTCCCTCACTCGTGAACAAGACCCCAAAGTACTTGAACTACTCCACTTGGGGCAGGATCTCCTCCCCAACCCAGAGATGGCACTCCAACCTTTTCCGGGCGAGAACCATAGACTCGGACTTGGAAGTGCTAATTTTCATCCCAGTCGCTTCACACTCAGCTGCGAACCGATCCAGTGAGAGCTGAAGATCCTGGTCAGATGAAACCAACAGGACCAAATCATCTGCAAAAAGCAGAGACCTAATTCTGCAGCCAACAAACTGGATCTCCTCAATGCCCTGACTGCGCCTAGAAATTCTGTCCATAAAAGTTGTAAACAGAATCAGTGACAAAGGGCAGCCCTGGAGGAGTCCAACCCTCACTGGATACGGGTACGACTTGCTAAATGCGGATTAGACTCTGACACTGATCATACAGGGAAGGTACCGCCACAATCAGGCGGTCCGATACCCCACACTCTCTGAGCACTGTCCACAGGAGTTCCCGAGGGCCACGTTCAAATGCCTTCTCTAAGTCCACAAAACACATGTAGACTGGTTGGGCAAACTACCATGTACCATCAAGGACCCTGCCGAGAGTATAGAGTTGGTCCGCAGTTTAACGACCAGGACAAAGCACACGGCTCTTCCTGAATCTGAGGTTCGACTATCCGACGTAGCCTCCTCTCCAGTACACCTAAATAGACCTTACCGGGTAGGCTAAGGAGTTTGATCCCACAATAGTTGGAACACACCCTCCGATTTCCCTTTTTAAATAGAGGAACCACCACCCCAGTCTGCCGATCCAGAGGCACCGCATCGATGTCCACACATTGCTGCAGAGTCTTGTCAACCATGACAGCCCCACAACATCCAATGCCTTAAGGAACTCCGGGTGGATCTCATCCTCGGTGCCTTACCACCGAGGAGCTTTGTAGGAACCTAATAGAGAATCATACTTAAATCCATGCTTATTGTATTATGTTGAGTGATTGATGTGTATGTCAGTGTGCACCCTTTGCAGATGGTGAAAAGTTCACACGCAGGCCTCTAAGGGGCAGGAGCGCACTAACCCTATCTCTAAGGGAGAGTTCCGCCACCCAACGGAGGAAACTCATTTTGGCCGCTTGTATCCCTGATCTTGTCCTTTCGGTCATAGCCTAAAACTCGTGATCATAGCTGAGGATAGGGACGTAGATCGACCGGTAAATTGAGAGCTGCGCATGGGCAGTCGGCAAGAGCATACCGTCTTTGACATCACCTGTCTGTAGACCTAAGCTTTCTATAGGCTACGGTGGTTGGGGACCACTGCATTACGGGGTCGGGGGGGAGTGCTGGTACCTATCTCAGCTGCATTTGGGCGGAAGGCGGTGTACACCCTGGACAAGTCGCCACCTCATCACAGGGCCAACACAGACAGACAGACAACATTCACACTCACATTCACACACTAGGGGCAATTTAGTGTTACCAATCAACTCATTGGTGTTAATTTTCAATCTATCAAGATAAAAAAATTATATTAAAAAAAGAAAACAGTATGTTATTTATTTCGTTTGATAATTTTCCTCGACTGATGTACTAACTGGGGATACCCAGGTGCATGTCTTTGGAGGTGGGAGGAAACCGGAGTACCCGGAGGGAACCCACGCAGTCACGGGGAGAACATGCAAACTCCACACAGAAAGATCCCGAGTCAGGATCGAATCCAGGACCTTCGTATATTTGTGTTTAAATGTATGTATAAGGTTTATTTAACCTTTTTATTAGACTATTTAATTACAACTTACAAGATGGCGCTGCTTTCAAACTCTCGCCCTACACCACTGTTTTACCTAACAAAATGAATAATCATGATTAATTGATGATTGATTTAAGTGATTTAAATATTGACAAAAATAATTGTGATTACAATTTTGGCAATAATCATACCTCGCTCAATTTGTTATGAATTGGTGCAACCATCAATACGATTACTGTACAGCCCACTGCAAACTGGACACACATCGTGACTCCCAGGCAACCACTTCCATATGTGCACAGCGAGCTGTGTGTTTGTGAGAGAGGTCGCTTTGTGGTGCCATTGACACAAGACCGGCTCTTTACACCCTCACACTGCCAGACTTGTGACTGTCACGCAATTTGCTTGTTTGGGTTGTTTTTTAAACTAAACACGGACACGAAATACACACACACTGGGGGGAAAGTATATTTTGTACATGTGGCCTTCTAATCCGCTTTTATGCCTGAATTAAAATCACCCTATTGACGGGAAGGGGTTGCAATCAATATAGACTCTTCACCTGCTTTCACTTTGTCAATCTGATTAATGGAAGAGGCTGCTGGGTCAATTGCAAGCATACAAACACACACACACACACACACACACACACACAAGTTTTTCCTCTGACTCAGCAGCCTTGAATTGTATATATAGGTGTGGGTGTGTGTCCTGTCTCGCTAATGCTGCTGTTAGCAAGGACGACACCCGCATGACACCATGCTGCCTCTGTTTTCCTAGCGATTCTCTTGCTGCTGTGTCTGCACACTTGTTTGTCTTTGCGGTCGCACCAAAACATGTGACTTCATCGAACATTTCAAAGAATTCACGCCACGGGCTGGAATAGGTGCAACATGACATTGCGATTATTTGTGTTTTTATATGAATATAATAAACTTGTTTACCCTACACAAACCTGCAAAAAAGACACAAGGAAAAACACAATCCAGTCATTTTTTTGTTGCAAATTAGCAACAATGAAATACTATGTTTAAAATAGTCCTGTGTAATTATGAAGCTCCCCTATTATGCAAAAGTGCAACAAGCTGTAAGTTCAAAGGTCAAAGCTGTCACTCATGCGTACGTGCACAAACATGAGGCAAGAGTGCAGCATGGCCTGTGCAGATAAGATTAAAAATAAAACACACACCTGTGCAAAGGTGTGTTGAAGGGCGCAGAGGAAACATCAGCAGTGCATTTTTACTCCATTAATTATCAAAGCCTGCCTTGTTTACTGCTGGCTTTCTTTGGCGCTCTACTTGTTTATTTCACGCGCTTCCCTTCCTGCTCCAATAGAGGTGGTCTCCATGGCAACACGTCACAACACTGCACCGTGACATGTGACAAGGATGCAATCACGGGTATTCTTGTGACGCTTGTGATTTATTGCAATGAGCCAAACTTCTCTATTACTCTGCAACTATGAGCTTTGATGGTGGCGGGCGGGGTGTGGGGGGAGGGGTCTGGAGGTTGGGAACACAGGGATATATACAGAATCTTCAAAGCAACACATACACACACACACACACACACGTCCGCACACACATCCACAAACAAAAGACATACAGGCATCCCACGCATGCATACTAATAATCCACTGCTTTTGATCTACCAAGTCTCTATGGTCCTCTCTTACACACACACTGTGCTACATCATCTATTCACTTAAAACATACAAATTCCCACGCCCTCCATTGTGAGAAGCACACAAAAGTGAGTCCAACTGTTAAATTTCTGCTAGCCTTTTATAATCTTCACAAGGGACAATGCTAGATAGTAGACTTGGATATACCGTACTTTTCAGCGCACTTAAAATCCTTTAATTTTTTCAAAAATCAACAGCGCGCCTTATAACCCAATGCGCCTAATGTACGTAATAATTCTGGTTGTGCTTACTGACCTCAAAGCAATTTTATTCGGTACATAGAGTAATGATAAGTGTGACCACTAGATGGCGCCACACACAAGAGATACGTGTGGACTGCAAGTTGACGCCTGTTGAAAAGATGACGCTAGCAAGTACCAGTAAGCATGCAACACCAAAACTTTGATGTTTCATTGACAATATAGAACATTACACACAGCACTCAAAAATCCGTCAAAATGTTTTAGTACGACTTTGATAAGCTACAAAGCCGTACCGCGGAGCATTACGGCTACCGTAGTCAGACGTACTGTGCGTCAACATACGGGTACTGTGTATAAGCTGTAAAATGGCAGCTATTGGAGACATTATCTTGCGATTTGTTTTGCGATATAATGCAAAACCAACTTTTCTTACCTATTGGTACCTTCTGATATGTATTTGGGATCTGCATAAATACTGAGAATTTCCGTGCGTCCGCCATTGTAGTCCGCACCGACGCCGTAGTCCGTAAGCGCCTTCTTTTTCTCTATCCTCTTATTGTGGGGCATTAATCCTCCACTGTTGCCATTCTTAATATAAATAGCGTACAGTTCTAACTTACATCTGTCAGTAAGCTCGCTTTGGAAGCGCCAAAAACTAGTGGTTCAACAAAGATGACGGGGAGAAGATGCTGTTGAAGTTTAATCACGTAAATAAGACCACCAGCAAAACGTTGCATCCTGAAGAGACGGTCAGAAAGCGGCTTGGAGATAGTTTGCAAAACATGATCTATGCAACATTTTGACCAAAGAACCAGCATTACAAGGAAGTAGACTACAAGGAAGTGTTTCAAATGTAGAACAAAAAATCATAATAAGACCGACCTGAATAGACCTGCTCATCGGCAGTCTGCCTTATAATCCAGTGTGTCCTATTGTCTGAAAAATACGGTATTATAAAGTACCCAGTATACAGCTAAATATAGCAGTGTAGATTTACTGTCAATACACAGCCACTATTCTCCTAATAGTTAGCAACAACAGTGAACATTGTGGTTTGAATATTTAGTATGAGCACCATTGTTATCTAGCACTGCCTTTATCCTCTTGGAAATAAAAGAACTGCACAGGTTGTAACTAGAATGCTCTTTTAATACTCCATGATGACATAGCTGGTGGAGCTGAAGAGTGCTAGACACATGTGGGACTTCCTGAGGTCTGGAGGATAACTACTTGTTATTCCTTCAAAGTCCTTGATCAAGACACAATTACTTTGCTATCAGGGTTAGGCAATTATATGATTTTGATTGATGATCATGATAAATATCAGGTCTATGACATTAATCAGCTGTCAGCATATTAACTCGATCAAACATGGCGGAAATGTTTGTGACGACAGCCTATCTGAGCCAAACTTTTCCCATTCCAATAATTTGCTACAGAAGAAAGGTATTTACAACACAACAAATGTGTTTATTCCTTTGAAAAAAGTAACACCCCAGTGTAGTCTGTACAGCTTGCTACTGTTGCCAGTACATATAGAATCAGCAGTTCAGCTGCTACAACCGGTACCAATATTTTAACTTGAAATTGGCTGCATTGTTATTAAAGATGAGTCACATTCGCAAGAAGCAATGATGTTAACAACATATCCATCCACCCATCCATTTTCAACCGCTTGTCCCTCTCTGGGTCGCGGGGGTGCTGGAGCCTATCCCAGCTACATTCGGGCGGAAGGCGGGGTACACCCTAGACAAGTCGCCACCTCATCGCAGGTGAACAACATAGGTAGTATCATAATTAGAAAATGTTAATGTTTACATTTTAAAATGTCAACCCCAGAGGACAAGGACAAGCTTAACATGCTACACAACACACTAGGACTGTGCGATTACATGATTGTGATCGATGATCTTAATGAATTTCAGTTCGAACACAGTGATCAGCTGTGAGCATATATTAGCTCGATCAAACATGGCGGAAATGTCCGTGACAACAGCCAATCAGAGTTGACCTTTTACCGCTCCTCTTTCGTTACAAGGTACGCAGAGGTAAACAGAATCTTAGATGAACGCTAAATGTCAACCATTGCCTGGGAATTATCTAAGGCAATATGATATAAGCGTCAACTCGGGTTGTAACGATTGATCGATACATCGATAGATTGATTTATATTCCTACATTTCAAGTATATCGGTCTGTGCTCGGCAAGTTTGCCTTTCGGAGGATAATTATCAATCCAAGATGTTTTAAAATGGAATCACGACAGGCTTTTTAGAATTTTTTAGAAGTATTATAATGTATTTTAGCTTTTTTAGCTTTTCCTGCCAATCCTTTGCTAACAACGAGCCCAATTCCAGCAAGTATTTCCTCCACGCACACACGTCTCTGTGTTTCACTCCTAGACACACAACACTTTCCCAGTCTCTGTCAACACGGTGTGTTCATGACCATGGGAAAAATGAACATCAAAAACATTTACATAAAAATTAACACCAGCAGGTAGTTACAGTATGAATGGGTATATAGTTTATTATTTGCGCACTAATGACTGGCGATGCACCAAAAATTTGGTCGCTGAAAAAGACATACCGTACTTTGATCACCAGAACAGCGCTGCCGAAACTTGATGTTGTGATGACGCAAGCAATACGCACGGGGTTGTCTGGAGCAGGGGCAGCATGTCCGGGATGTGGACGTACTTTCATGTATCCGAGATATACACGCGGACAGTGATCTTCAAAATGTCAAGTGTAACATCAGGCTTTCTCGCTGTTCGTCGCGGGCATGGAGCGACAGAAGTCTCGAAACACCAGTACGGTCTACAATAAGACCAGGAATAGGTTGCTTGTCGTTTTTAATAGAGAAAGAATGACTAAAAGGAGTGGAGAAATCTCTTGAAAAAAACATTCTCAGCAAGTACACTGTACAATAAGCAACAACAATTGAAAAATAGAGCCATGTAAGAAAAAATATATGTTAATACTATAATTCATGACAGATTTGTTTAAAATGTATTCAAATATTTGTTTGCCTTTTAAAAAAAATATATGTGTATCATTGCAAATAATGTAATGACGTTAGACCTGGGCGATGTATCGATTTTATCCATATATTCAAGTTTTTTCTTGCAGGCGATTTCAAAAATAAAAAAATCTTTTTTTTTTTCTCCTTTTGCTCCGGCATACTTTTTGCCCCCAAGAGCTTAAAGTTAAAGTTAAAGTACCAATGATTGTCACACACACACTAGGTGTGGCAAAATTGTTCTCTGCATTTGACCCATCACCCTTGATCACCTCCTGGGAGGTGAGGGGAGCAGTGGGCAGCAGCGGTGGCCGCGCCCGGGAATTTACGGAACTTCCGTAGCCCTCTCCCGACCCCTTACTTCCTTAGCATAGATTCAAAACAAGGCTAATGCTAATGCTAACGAGACGTTTGTTTCAAAGAAAATAAAAGTGTTGTCAGTCCTTTGGTTATGCGGCAACAGGCGTGGCACACAGCAAAATGTTTAAAAAAGGCAGCAGCACAAAAAACAGCCGAGTGTGAGAAATACAACTACCGGTACACTACGAGGCGAACAAGATCGCAACTCCTGCTAAAAAGCAGCGTATCGTGGTGGAATCATGTACACAAGGTATGTATGATGATCAGAGTTCTGTTGATGTGGTTGTATGTAAACATGTCAGCGTCAAAGACAGAGCAAGTTCAGTGCAGGAAATATCCTCATACTAATGACAGCCATCCAATCTCTTTATTAACCAGAAGTAACACAATCCATTGAAAACATTTAACAGAGCTTCTGGAACTGCCGACAGGCCACTGCTAAATTAACACAGACAAATGAGCTGCTCCGCTCTCTGGGCGCTGACGTCACTATGCAACTGGCACTGCCTTTTAAAGGCACACTCACGCATACTCTACCCAAATATGATACATCTTTCAATTGCATAAGCCAGATATTAGATTTTTTTCAAAGTAACGCATAAATTAAAGTTAAAGTTAAAGTTAAAATACCAATGATTGTCACACACACGAGGTGTGGCAAAATGATTCTCTGCATTTGACCCATCACCCTTGATCACCCCCTGGGAGGTGAGGGGAGCAGTGGGCAGCAGCTACTTTCCCTAGTCCATCCATCCATCCATTTTCTAAAGCTTATTCCCTTCGGGGTCTGGAGCCTATCTCAGCTACAATTAATTCAATTAATGAAAGAGTAATTTCTTTAGTAATTCGATTACTTTTTGGTAAAGTAACGAGAAATCATAATTAATTACTTTTAAAAGTAATTTTTCACCACTAAGATGGGTGAATGGAAAAAAAGCCTACATTTATCCACTTGACTTACTGAAGCTATAGACTTCTCAATGTTTTACTTGATTATTTATTTACATAAAATGTATAATATTACATTTAATTTACAGATGTATTCTATTCGTTTTAACTATTTGCATGCAAAGTGCAATGTTACATTTTTGTTAACAGAATAATTTTATTTTAGACTGTTAATTTTGTTCTTTAAAAATGATTAGACAAAATGTACAATTTAAATCTGGTCTCAAAAAGACAACATTATTCATATTAAAATTTTGCTAAGAATAATATGCAGTGTCATTTCAATATACTAGTTGGAATGACTGCCAAATTTTCGGTGCATCACGAGCAATGTTCCCTCTAATTGTTCATGTGTGTGAGCAAACACAAAAACTCCCTGAGCATTCAGTGGAGCACATGTGAGCAACATCGGGCGTGGCAATACCAGCAGCACACCTGTCTCAAACCAATCTTTTATAATAACACTCAAATGAGAGGAGTAATTTTCATGAGATTATTTTGTAATATTAGTGATTTGGCCCACTTGTAATGAAAATAAAATACATTTTGTTTTTCATAAGCTATGGATTAGTATTGTACAATATGTCTGGGTGGGGGTCCTGCTTTGGAAATCATTTGTACCCCTTTCAGAGATCACATTTAGTTCTCCTTAAACATCCTCATGTAGCACAATGAAATGTAAGCATAGGATGAAGTGTGCATTCCTGTAACTTTCTCTAGTAACAGCATTTCATGATTAATATCAATAAATTAACATGAATAATAAATGACAGTAGAATAAGCACACATATGACTGAGGAGTCATAGTGTAACTTTGTGTGGTGTTTGAGTTGTCCAACTTTTTGTGTGGCCATAAACGCACCAGTGGCTTAGTTTCTATGCGTGTTGGTGACAGATGACAAGTTGGTTTTGGCCTGGTTTGTGCGGCAGAAAATGACTAGTTTTTCGAGATAGAAGTTTTTTACTCATGTTTTGGTGTGGTTATGGCCGAATATAAACAGTTTTGCTCAATAAAATGATCGATATAATTCCTGTCCTCGAAGCATCTCGATAGACGTTACAATAATTGAACGGTGTTGACGAACACCGTTAGGGCCGCTTGTTGTCACTGTCACTCAGAGTTGCATTGCAAAATTACACAGAATAAATGTGTTTATTTTGTTTAGAATTCAGATGAGATTTGATTTGGTGCGCGGCATATATTTGCTGTGCGCAGAGGACGCTTGAGCAGTGCGCAATTGTTTAGGCACGCACCTTAGAGGGAACGTTGATCACGAGTCAATAGTGTGCAAATAATATGTTGATTCTGGCATATTTGCTTACATTTGAGTTGAAAAATAAGGGTAACGTTGATCCCCGCTGATATCCGTGCCTCTTCTACTTAAAAGCCAAAATACAACATTCATACATTATATATTACTTTAATTTATTTGTATGTAAAGAACCACTCATTTTGAAGTTGTGGGGACCATACCTATGGTTGGCACTCTTGTTTTATTTTGTAGTTGATTTACAGAATACGGTCAACTTCCTTTGTTTTCACTTTATCGAACTGCACATGCAAGTGACGTCTCGGCCACATTGGGGCCACAATTGGGCCACAATGGGGCCACAATGGGGCCTGTGCGCATTTACAATGAAGTCTAAAAAGATCACACTTTACTTGCAGTGTAAACAGTGATTTGGAGAAAAATCGAATTTCGAAATAATCCACTTTGGCATGCAGTGTAAATGTAGTCTTTGTTAAAGCATATGTCAGCAGCCAAATTCAGAGCCTTTGAACCCCGTTTTAAAATGGTTCAATTATCATTTATATGCAAATAATATATCGTGAGATTCGTGATTTATATTGTTATCGCATGATGCAGCAATGTACATAGCGATATATATTTTAGGCCATATCGCCCATCCCTAAGTACTAGTACTACTACTACTACTACTACTACTACAACTGCATTGTCCTCTTAAAAAATATATACGATCAACAAACCTCACACTTAGTACATGTCAGTGCATGGAAAATGCTCCCAGCATGATGTGTGCTCATGCAGTGACACAAGCTGTCCTTCATACCAGAGCATCATCGGTCATGCCTTCACTGCCTTGCTCACTAAATAAGGTCTCATTCTTTCAGCTATGACCGCGAGGCTTGTGTGTATTGATTAGCATGTGCTCCTGGGGGAGTAGTGCAGCATTTCAGTTCAGAAAAGCAGTCTCTTCAGAGACTTTATGCTTCATCGCCGTCACGTCGTAAAAAAAAGCTTGCGCCCCCCCTCGAGGAAAACCTCACAATCAGTTACATAAAGAAGGGCACGAGGTCACCGCAGACGACGCCGCGTGGTCGCCAGATCTCCTCTCCCACCCGCCCGGCTGTTAGTATTCTGTGGCGACCCGTGCTGTCAAAACGTTGACAGGCTGGAGATGTTGAGCTCTTCAGCCGTAGCGAGTTCAGGCATGTCTGCTGTGACCTCTGACCCCTCGACGAGACATATCTGGCAGCCTGTTTTGTTTTGCTCGCGAAGATCTAAGCAGGGGGTTCATTTGAGAGAGGCGATCATGAGAGGCTAAATAACGCCTGAGTCAGACCTTCACATGATTTAGCCTGTTTTTATGCCTACGAAACCCCTGCAGACAACATTCATGCACGGCCGCTTGTTGCTAGGCAGATTTGACAGAGTCCAATTATTTGTGTCCTGGCGCCCAGTTAACAAAATTGGCATTTTTAAACAAAATTAGGAAATGACTCCTGGACAGTGTTTCCCACAATTTGGCTATCTAGTTGTGGAGGAGGGGGCGTGGCCAGGGATGTCAATATAACATCGTATAACTAGCACAATGTATGGCGTTTTTTTTTTTAAAGGCTAAAATAAAATGAACACAAATGTCTAAAGACAAATATTTGTTATAGTGTCAGTATATCTTTTTTCGTCATTAAATTATATCGTTTTGCATTCTTTTTCAATCGTTGCTTACCTTTCAATTACTACAAACGCTGCACTTTTAATGACATATGGTATTTTGCACTCCCTGAATGTTGGAATTTAGTTTGGCAGATAAGTAAACAGTCCTTTAAATTAAAGATGAAAAAAATTACAACTTGAGATTATTTATTGATTGTCTCTACAATTAAGTTACTGTCAAACTAAGCATACAAAAGAATGTACATTAATATAAACATTAAGTAAGTAAGTACATTTTATTTATAAAGCGCTTTTCACAGATAAAATCACAAAACGCTGTACAAAACATAGGTGAAGTAAAACAACAATTCAATTTAAAACAACAGGGACAACATCATAACAAGGATACAAAGTGGATTAAAAATGATAGTTAAAAAGTGCATTAACTAAAAGCTTTACTAAAAAGAGAAGTTTTCAAATGTTTCTTAAAAGTGCCAACACAGTCAAGATCACGAAGGGACTGGTGCAAATTGTTCCAGAGTCTGGGGAGCTATAGCCTGGAATGACAGGTCTCCACGGGTTTTAAAACGAGTTTTCGGGATCTTTAGAAGACCCTGGCCTGAAGACCGAAGGCTGCGCCCTGAAGAGTAGGGGCATCGCAAGTCAGTGATGTACTGAAGGGCCCCGCCATGCAATGCACGGAATTTCAGGACTAAAATTTTAAACTCAATGCGGAATTTAACAGGAAGTCAATGAAGACTGGATAAAACGGGGGTGATATGGGCTGTTCTGGGTGCACCGGTCAAAAGTCTGGCAGTCGCATTTTGTACCGTCTGAAGTCTCTTTAGCGTTGACTTGTTGAAAAGAGTGAAAAAAGAATTGCAATAGTCAATACGAGACGAAATGAACGCGTGAATGATCATTTCGAGATCCAATTTTGACAACAAATTTCTCACTTTAGAAATATTTCTGAGATGGTAAAAATTGTTTTCGGTCAGTTGACGACAGTGACCCGCCAAAGACATGGACTGACACAACCCCAAGGTTTCTGAGGCTGCTTTTAACAGATGCACCCAGAGCACCAAGGGAGTTCTTGATCAGGGGGATCTTTTTATCAGGGGCAATTATCAAAGTTTCCGTTTTGTTTGAATTTATCTGGAGGAAATTTGTGGACAACCAGTTTTTAATACAGGATACGCACTCCAAGAACTCGGATAAAAAGTGAAACTCTGAATCATTGAAGGAACATAACAGTTGAATATCATCTGCATAGAAATGATAAGAAACATTTTTAAAACTACTGATCAACCTCCCAAGCGGCATCAGATACAACAAAAACAAATCAGGCCCCAGAACAGAACCCTGGGCCACACCACATGACAGGTTGGACATTACATCATTAAAAGCAACATTAAAAGTCATCCCATTTATATAAGAAGTAAATCAATGGAGAACTGCACCAGAAAATCCCATCTCAGATTTGAGGCGATCTATCAGTATACTGTGATCCACAGTATCAAAGGCAGATGTCAAATCAAGTAAAACAAAAACTGTGTAGCGACCAGTTTGCCGCCGTCATCACTTCACTGGAAACTTTCAGAAGAGCAGTTTCGGTGGAGTGAAATAACCTAAAGCCAGATTGGTATTTATCGTAAAAATCATGCTGTTCCAAAAATGAGGTTAGGTGCTTAGCTACCACTTTTTCAATGATTTTTGACACAAGGGGAAGTTTTGATATGGGCCGGTAATTAAGAGCACATACGTGTAGGAATCATGTTAAATAGTTCCCAATACAGTTTGGTATAAACTGAAAAACAGGGTAAATGTAGACACTTATGCCACTAGCTTAATGCTAATATGCAATGGACGAGCCCATTGACAAGCTAACAAAAAATAGCATTGCATTATTTTTAGGGGTGCACAAAAATAGATTCACATCTGAATCGTGATTCCTACTCATGATGATTCTAAACCGATTCCTAATTTTAAAAAATCGATTTAGAAAAAGAACATTAAATAAATTAAAAGGTTGTTTTTAAGAATCAATTTTTAAAAATAAGTTTTAAGGAGATCTCCATGCAACCAGAAGGAGCTTTTCCATAATTATTATACTGTCAGGCTTGTCCCTGACAGTTTGGTCAAGTTTTAGTTTTTCCTCTGTCATTTCCTGTCAACGCTCTTATTTTGGTTCTGTTTCCTGTTTCTCCCTGAGTGCTGTGTCCCTTCAGCTGTGGCTGATTGGCAACTGGCCACACCTGGTGTCAATCAGCCAGCTGCTATTTATACCTGCCCTACCCTCCAGTCACTGCTGGATCATTGTCGTTCCTACCTGTCGTGTCGTTGTTCTTAATACTTGTCGTAGCTCTGTCTACTTTTTGGTTTCACTCTGCTCATGTCCTAGTTCCTTCGTGTCACAGTAAGTGTTTTTGGTTTCTTGTCCACAGTTAGCCTCTGTGCTATTTTAGTTCATAGCCAAGTTTGTTCTCCGCCTTGTTACCCTTTCGTTTGTTGTTTTGCCTTAGTGTATAATTAAATCATGTTTTCTCGTACAATGCCTTCCGCCTTCTCTGCATCTTGGGGTTCGTCACCTACAAACTCTGACATAATGATCCAGCCAAATTCGAATCTCGCAGAGATGTCCATGGCGTAGAGGCTTAACAAAATTTTGGACTTAATGGCTAATCTGAAGAAAAGTTCGGCCGCTTTTCAAGCCCTCTCCCTCCCACCCCTGTCGTCTGTGGTCCTATCTGGGGACGTCTGGGATCCGTCCCTTGGGGGAGGGGCTATGAGTAGCAGTGCAGCTGGGGAGGCACAGCTACTTCTCGCCCCAGTGGGTCTGCAAGAGACGGCGCCATCATCTCCGGTGGGTCTGCAACCTACGGCGCCACCATGCACTCCAGTGGGCCGGCAGACGCCACCATGCAGTCCGGTGGGCCGGCAGACGCCACCATGCAGTCCGGTGGGCCGGCAGACGCCACCATGCTGTCCGGTGGGCCGGCAGACGCCACCATGCACTCCGGTGGGCCGGCAGACGCCACCATGCACTCCGGTGGGCCGGCAGACGCCACCATGCACTCCGGTGGGCCGGCAGACGCCACCATGCACTCCGGTGGGCCGGCAGACGCCACCATGCAGTCCGGTGGTCCGGCAGACGCCACCATGCAGTCCGGTGGTCCGGCAGACGCCACCATGCAGTCCGGTGGTCCGGCAGACGCCACCATGCAGTCCGGTGGGCCGGCAGACGCCACCATGCAGTCCGGTGGGCCGGCAGACGCCACCATGCAGTCCGGTGGGCCGGCAGACGCCACCATGCACTCCGGTGGGCCGGCAGACGCCACCATGCACTCCGGTGGGCCGGCAGACGCCACCATGCACTCCGGTGGGCCGGCAGACGCCACCATGCAGTCCGGTGGTCCGGCAGACGCCACCATGCAGTCCGGTGGTCCGGCAGACGCCACCATGCAGTCCGGTGGTCCGGCAGACGCCACCATGCAGTCCGGTGGTCCGGCAGACGCCACCATGCAGTCCGGTGGTCCGGCAGACGCCACCATGCAGTCCGGTGGTCCGGCAGACGCCACCATGCAGTCCGGTGGTCCGGCAGACGCCACCATGCAGTCCGGTGGGCCGGCAGACGCCACCATGCACTCCGGTGGGTCTAAAACAGACGGCGCCACCATCCTCCTCTCCGGTGGGCCAGCAGCAGACGGCGCCACCATCCTCCTCTCCGGTGGGCCAGCAGCAGACGGCGCCACCATCCTCCTCTCCGGTGAGCCAGCAGCAGACGGCGCCACCATCCTCCTCTCCGGTGGGCCAGCAGCAGACGGCGCCACCATCCTCCTCTCCGGTGAGCCAGCAGCAGACGGCGCCACCATCCTCCTCTCCGGTGGGCCAGCAGCAGACGGCGCCATCATCCTCTTCTCCGGTGGGCCAGCAGCAGACTGCGCCACCATCCTCTTCTCCGGTGGGCCAGCAGCAGAGGGCGCCACCATCCTCTTCTCCGGTGGGCCAGCAGCAGAGGGCGCCACCATCCTCTTCTCCGGTGGGCCAGCAGCAGAGGGCGCCACCATCCTCCTCTCCGGTGAGCCAACAGACGCCGCCACCATGCACTCCGGTGGGCCAGCAGAGGGCGCCACCGCCACCCTCCCCGGTGGGCCAGCAGAGGGCGCCACCGCCATCTTCTCCGGTGGGCCAGCAGAGGGCGCCACCGCCATCTTCTCCGGTGGGCCAGCAGAGGGCGCCACCATCGTCTCTGGTGGGTCCTCCCATGCCGGCGGTCGAGCCGCCTCGCCAATTGCGGCGGCGTTCAACTCGCTGTCGCCACCTAACTCTTCCCCGCTGGTTGCGGGGACACTTGGCCTGGTGGCCCACCTCCTTGTCCTCCCTCCACCCTCCCGTGACTTTGGACTGTTTTTTGGGGGGGGTTCCTAGAACGTCTGGTATCCGTTATAGGAAGGGGGGCTACTGTCAGGCTTGTCCCTGACAGTTTGGTCAAGTTTTAGTTTTTCCTCTGTCATTTCCTGTCAACACTCTTATTTTGGTTCTGTTTCCTGTTTCTCCCTGAGTGCTGTGTCCCTTCAGCTGTGGCTGATTGGCAACTGGCCACACCTGGTGTCAATCAGCCAGCTGCTATTTATACCTGCCCTACCCTCCAGTCACTGCTGGATCATTGTCGTTCCTACCTGTCGTGTCGTTGTTCTTAATACTTGTCGTAGCTCTGTCTACTTTTTGGTTTCACTCTGCTCATGTCCTAGTTCCTTCGTGTCACAGTAAGTGTTTTTGGTTTCTTGTCCACAGTTAGCCTCTGTGCTATTTTAGTTCATAGCCAAGTTTGTTCTCCGCCTTGTTACCCTTTCGTTTGTTGTTTTGCCTTAGTGTATAATTAAATCATGTTTTCTCGTACAATGCCTTCCGCCTTCTCTGCATCTTGGGGTTCGTCACCTACAAACTCTGACATATACCAAATAACACATTGCGAGAATCGGTTTAAATGATGAATTTTGTTCAATTGACAATCATTTCTGAATCGAATCGTCACTTCAGGAATCGGAATCGGATCAAATTGTAAGGTATCCAAAGATTTACATTCCCAATCATTTTCAACTTGTACAATTGTTTACCAAATGACTTTTGAGTTTAAAGTTAGACAAGTTCTTTATTCATATTAATTTCCAATAACAAAAAAATTACTCGCTAATAACCTTTTTTCACTATAGCGCCATTTGCTGGTTTTAGTAAGGTACTGAGCCATTTACCCTCATGCAAAATCACAATAATACTATAGTGCAGTAATAACTAACTAAAATGTGCAGATTCCTAAAAAAGACATAAAAGGACATACAGAGGATCTCTGACAAGCGTTTTTGCAGTAGATTCTTAAAAAACACCACCAAACTCCTATCCTGTTACATAGAAGATCTTTGACAAAGGTTTTTGCAGTAGGTTTTTAAAAACCCCACAAAACTCCTATCCTGTTACATAGAAGATCTTTGACTGGCGTTTTTGCATTAGATCCCTAAAAACAGCAGAGTTCTCTTTTCATATAGAGCATTTTTTGCAATCGGGTCCTAAAAATCAGCAAATTGTCACATAGAGGATCTTCCACTAGTGTTTTTGCATTATATAATTAAAAATGGCAGAACTTGTGTAATATAGAGGATGTTTCACCAGCTTTTTCGCAGTAGGCTCTTAAAACAGCAGATTGCTCCTGTCACAGAGGCTATTTGACTTAATACCACCATGGTTTTTACAGCAAACATCATAAACCATCTGTAATAATGCATCGTCTGACTGCGTAGTAGACAATCAATCAAAGAGTAGGAGGCATGTGTTTACAGTACAGCGTGTAGGTGCTCTGCTTTGCTTGTGGCAGCTTGTTATAAGGCTGCCTGCGAGTCACATGGGCGGACAGGCAGGCACCGCAGGGCTGCAAACTGCACCAAGGTCACACACGCATCGTAGCTAGTCGTAGTAGTCGGCGTATTTAGGACTATTTTCATCCACTTTTGCTAAATTTCAGAGTAAATGCGACTGGCAAAAAATGCATATTTGAAAATAACTGCATTGGCATGATAACCTTCCGAGGCCGCTATTTGAGGAAATCTGCTACATCGTGCTTGGATCACAATCTGGGAAAGCAAAAATGAAAAGAGAGGAAGAGATAGAGGAAAGGAGGGAGGGGCGGTTATTTTAAAATGCGGTCATCTCTTGTTTGGCACTCATCTCTCGTGATGCTTCATGGGGTTCATCATTAATAATTGAACTGATGCTGTGCGGCTTGTCAGCTTGTGTTTGTGTGTTTACTGCGTCAGGTATTCCTCACATCGTGGGGACATTCCCACCCTGATTAGGGAACATGAGATTATTATGTAAATGGTCTCTGGGTGGAGACTAAAGGTTAAGGTGAAGTTAAGGTTGGGCAGGCAGTGGCTATGCTAAATCTCCAGGGGTGTGTATTGTAACACGCCGCGCAGTTTGGCTGCGAGGAAGTGCGGCAATTTCACACAGCTCCGAGTGTGTGTCTGCCCCACTTTCAGTCTTTTAATCATGCAGACATTCGCGCGCGCGCGCGCGTGTGTGTGTGTGTGTGTGTGTGTGAAAGGATCGCACATAGAGCTGCCTGACCTGAGACCACCCTGTTTGGGTGTATGTGTGCGCATGCGTGCGTATGTGTGTGTGTGTGTGTGTGTGTGTGTGTGTGTGTGTGTGTGTGTGTGTGTGTGTGTGTGTGTGTGTGTGTGTGTGTGTGTGTGTGTGTGTGTGTGTGTGTGTGTGTGTGTGTGTGTATTCCCTCAAATGTGTGTTTTCTGCTGGAGTCCTTGGCAGCGTCACTGAGGCGAAATGAAGAGGTTTGTAAGAGATTCATGTTCGTGCATTCTGGTGACATCAGATCTTAATGCAAGCACCAGAGATGCATAATGAAGGATCTGCATGCTTAACTTCACTGGAAACAGAACAAAACGGTGTCGATTCAATTAGGGATTGTGGAACATGAAAATGAAGACTATGGTGTCTGTGGTCTGGTTCCAATGTATGACATACAGTGCATGCCAAAAGTTTGGACACACCTTCTCATTTCAATGTGTTTTCTTTAGTTTCGTGAGTATTTACATTGTAGATTGTCACTGAAGGCATCAAAACTATGACACCTGTGAAGTGAAAACCCATACAGGTGACTACCTCTTGAAGCTCATCGAGAGAATACCAAGAGTGTGCAAAGCACTAATCAGAGCAAAGGGTGGCTATTTTGATGAAACTAAAATATAAAACATGTTCTCAATTATTTCACCTTTTTATTTATTTATTTGTTCTATTTTATTTTAATCAACATAAAAAACACAAGATACACTTACTATTAGTGCATCAACCCAAAAAACCTCCCTCCCCCATCCACACTCACTTACACAAAAGGGGCTACCTTTTTTTGTTAAGTACATAACTCCACATGTGTTCATTAATAGTTTTGATGCCTTCAGTTACAATCTAAAATGTAAATAGTCATGAAAATAAAGAAAACCCATTGAATGAGAAAGTGTGTCCAAACTTTTGGCCTGTACTGTACATTTATTGCATTAAACTGCTATTGTTTTGCAGTTATTAATTATGCTCTATTGTTATTATTTATTTGTAGAATTTGTATTTATTTATTACTGTTTAATTTTCGAGTTAACATGAGTACAAAAAATAGATTACAATTTTAATTAAAAAAGGTTATTTATAACTTTTGAATTCTGTTTTATTATTATTTTATTTTATTATTATCATAGTTTGTACTATATTATTACATAGGGATGTAACAGTATCAAATTTTACAGTACGGCCCACGGTATGATATTATTCTGGTATATGCCCCCCCCCCCCAAAAAAAAAGCTTGGTAAAAATACCATAGTGTGTAAAAGGAAGCGCCAGGAATGTTTAGGATAAACACACTTACTGTAATAGAACACACACATAATGTCAAAATGTTCTAGTCATATTTATTACTACAATTTCTAAGTGCAAATAATTGTCTTGGCACATCTACTGTTTCAAGCCAATATTTGAAATAATAACTTACAGTTAATGTATTTAAAGTAACAATGTAAACATCCAGTGTAACAAGTGTAAAACAATAATGTTCACTTTAGTGTCTTCAACTTTTACTTTTTGAGAAGCAGCGGTCATTTTTTATATCAGTCTGGAGAATGTAGTTTTTCAGAAAAGTAGAGTATCAATATAACTTTTAATAATGTAAATACCTTTTAAAACTGATGTTTGGCTACGCTGGCTTCAAATATATTTTCAGTGTGACTGTTTATTAGGTGGCAATTTGTCCAGCCCTGCTTTCCGCCCGAGCGCAGCTGGAATAAGCTCCAGTCTCCCCGCGACTTTAAGAGATAAGCGGTAGAAAAACAGATGAACGGATTGATGATGTATCAAGTAGCTTCTCAGTTTACTCAAATTTTGCGCGTTGAACATTTTTCTGGGGTGATTTCCCGCTGTGCGGTGCGACAAGACTGGCTGGCTCTGTGTCGCCCTGGAAATGCTTAAAACGAAGGTAACATGCTTCGCTCTGCAGAACCCAGACTTTCTTACCTCTGCCAAAGAAGTTATGTTTTGGCCTGGGCTGGTTTGTCGGTCTGTTAGCAACATAACTCCACTAGTTATGGTAAGATTTGATGTCCAAACGAGTACGAACACACATCACGTCCGACATTTATTGAACCCACCTTGCTGCGCAGAAGATTCTGGGAGATGTAGTTTATTAACAGACTAAAAGGCCAGAAAAAAACTACACTCACCAAGCTTTTGTTTGATACCATCACACGTCGCAGTATTATAGAGAAGACTTTGAAACTGAAATACAGCAGTATTTATAATACCGTCACATCCCTATTATTACATCTTCACAATAGTCATTAATATTATTTTATCGTTTCTTTCCTTAATTATTAATTAATTATTTGTAGACATCATTATCAGTGTCTAAAACATATTAGGGCTGTCAATGTTAAAGTATGTGATTAATAATAATAAATGATCGCCTTATTGCGTGAATGAAGATTAATCACTCACGGGTTAAGGCTTAACCCAGGGGACACACGCGCAGTTGTTACACAGTCTGTGATTACGATGAAGGGCGGCCAATTTCGCTTCAAAACAAACCTTTGGATAAAACTAAGGTACATTTTTGGTATTGCAACAACAAATGTTGTTATCATAGATGCACATTTAGTTTAAAATACCATCTTAAAGCGAAACACGTACTGGAGGATGGCGCCAACAGTGTTGCCAATCCTCTTGACGACTTTTTTTGTAAACAGCTATTAGCGAAAAATCTTGCAACTTTTCCTGATGATATCAGAGATTTGTTTGTGTCATGGAGACTCTGAGGTGAAAGCAAGCAGCAGTCATCGTCCTCAGAGAGCAGTGATGGCTAGTCCCGGTCAGCTGGTGCTGCTGCTCTGCTAACGCCTATAGCTACATGGTAGTATGAATGCTAGCTACATCCACAACGAGCAGAGGAGAACGCTACACGGGCAAAGTTTACTGAGTCAATGTTGTCAACAGAAGTAGCACAGTTAAGTTAAACGTATGCCTTTGCTAAACGGACAGCCACAGCATGTAGGACATCTAACATCATCAAGTCCTGGATTCATATCACCACAGCTGATTTGTCGTACAATACCTTGGAGAGGCACAATTACAGCAAGGATGAATCAACTGTACTACATAAACAAGAGCATCAACCTGCAACTACAGACTGAATGTGAATTTATTTTGCTTCCTAAAGAACATGGACATCGGTAAATAATCACAACAAACTGGGATTGCATTGTACCAAAAAAAGAGATCAGCATTATCATTTGAAAAAGGTAAACTAGCTTGTTTGTTTCAACCACTGTTTCAACTAAAGAAGAGTAATACAGATTTAAATGGTGCACTGTTAAGTTGTTTATGAGTGTGTTTACTACATTATCGATTAGTAACTGTACTGTGTTTGCTAGATTATTGCAAACTGCAATGACTTTCAAAATGTGCACTTAATTCTTACTATACTTGTTGTCACCAAGTTCTGAGCAAAGCAATGACTTGCAGTTCATTTAAACATTTAAAAAACGTTCCATATGACATTCTGACAAAAAAAATTGCATTTGCATCCAAATATTGGAGTATTTTCTTAAGCATTTTTTTATTCAAGCAAATAATAACCTGTGATTAATCCTGATTAATCACAGGTTTAGAGTGTGAATAATCTCATTTTAAAAATGTATCATTTGACAGCCCTAAAATATACATTATTCTTTAAGAAATAAAGAAATAAATTGTCCTTTGGGGGTTTAAAATGAGTGCAGTCAAACCTGTGTAAGCAGCCACCTGTCTATGGCAGCCATTTATATCAACATTTGCTGAAATGATGCACGATGTTGGTAGATTGAATCTTACCACTAAATTCCACCAAGGTCAGTTGCATTGCAGCTGTGTTACGAGTTTGCGTCATGCTCTCACCAGCTCCATTCAGAGCAGGAGTAACGTCACCGACAAATACCTGCGTTGAAATAGCGTGCATCCGCGCGAGACAATTGGTATGTGTGTTGTTTGGTGCTCGTTTCAATTAAGCATTAAACTCTTTATTTATAACTCCACTCAATACTTGTACTTGCTTGTCTCTCCTGTTAAGGTCTACCACGAAGACTTCTGGGTAATGTAGTTACTCTATACATACCAAGACAATATCGGAGATAAATTCAAAGACAAACTGGCAAAATAACCAACCGAAGAAGGAGAAGAGGGTTGGATTTGCCTGGATTTGTCTTTTTCACCCCGAGTTTTGTGTTTAATATATGGAGGGTTTTGTTCTGAAAATCAGCTAAATCTGTTTTGTTAATGTGTTGTACTTCCTGTCCCTCTCTACCGCAACAGTGCAAAATGCTGGGGCTTTGCTGAGTCAACCCGTAGAAATAAAAGCATATTTGCCGTTGATGACTTGAGTAGAAAATAGGGATGTTCTGATCAGGGTTTTATGCTTTCAATTCCTATACTGATAATCCATGAATGAGATTGGCCGATACCAATACTCATACCGATCACATGTATTAACTGTACATTTTCCAATGTATGTAGGTGAGTGCTATTGACACTAACAAAATCAACACAATATTTTAACTAGTTCTTTATTTCATGTTATTACATACAATTGTTTGATTAAAACAAAGTCAATAGTACTCAACAACTAAACAAAGGCTATATCTACTATCTACTACCTGTTTAAATCCTATTTTTTTGCCCTCAAAGTCCTCCTGTGTCCAGGAAATTATTCATTGAGTTTTTAAACATTAACAAAACAACAAAAAAATATTTTGAGAAAAAAAATGTATTGACCTAATCACTTTAGTATCGATCGTACAGTAGTATACTGATACTCCCCTTGGTATCGTCACCGCCAATTCATGGATCGATCTGCCCTCTTACGTGTTGTGTGGTTCGGACTTCTCTCTCTTTCAAGACTTTTATTAATCTATTTCTTAATTTCCTGTTAATAACTGCTTACTTTCTGCTGCAACTCGGTTCCATATACACGTCTCAAACTCTACCAAGCACCTATTTATTCTGCTGTTTAGCTATTAGCATGCCTACTCCTGACCTGCTCCCGCTGTGTAACATGTTAACTCTCGTCCTCCAGTGATAATGGTACGTGATAATGATACTTGACTGTGTAGGGAGACACATAATTAGATGCTAGCCGCTTGTCAGCTGGGAGACTTAAAATAAATAGAGTCCACCAGAGGGGATCGGCGTTTGTGATCAGCATTAAATCAGCAATGGCAATCACATAGTTTTTCACAAAAACTGTCTGATACTGATTGGGAGCCGATTAATCGGCACATCCCTCGTGAAAAAGCACAGTATGAAACGCAAGTGGAATTCACAGGGTCAGTTGTTGTTACTATTCAATTGTTTAGGATATTCTTGTGAATAACTTGGAAACTTGAATTGTTGTGAGCTTTTTTCCATAAAGTGTGAGTTCGTCATGGCAACCTGCATATAGTGGCCACCTCTCTATAGTGGCCACTTTTACCGTTTCCCTTAAGTGGACGCTATAGACAGGTTTGACTGTACAAGAAAAATAGAAATAAATAAAATGATAAATGGGTTATACTTGTATAGCGCTTTTCTACCTTCAAGGTACTCAAAGCGCTTTGACAGTATTTCCACATTCATCCATTCACACACACATTCACACACTGATGGCGGGAGCTGCCATGCAAGGCGCTAACCAGCAGCCATCAGGAGCAAGGGGTGAAGTGTCTTGCCCAAGGACACAACGGACGTGAAAATAAGTTAAAAAAAATTGCTCTTTTAATTATTAATTACTTAGCTATTTTTATATAATAACATTATGTTGGGGAATGATTTATTGATATTATTGTACTATCAATGTATGGTGAAGAATGTCCAAATAGACGCATTACACTCTCTGCAGTTGAGCTAACGCCCCCCAAACCGCAATAAGAGCAAATACACCAGGTGAAAAGTGTTCATGGGTTTTTGACTGAGCTGAGTTCAGGATCGGTCGTAAAAAAGTGTCGCTGACAGGTTGGCTTTGCACAGCAAACACATCACGTATTTGCTCAGATGTCTACCAGGGATGGTGCAACGCTTTGGAGAGTCATTCATTGCGAAATCTCCAGTGCTGCTAAAGCTCCATGTTTGATAAGATAAAGTAAACAGTGTTTTCACCTTTTTTTCTACCCAGTTCCCCACCCGTCTGCAGCGAGTAACAAATGTTCCACTGTCTCCTCAGCCTGAGGTCATCCTCGTTTTTTTTCCATCTAATAGGGTTTAACCACACAAATGAGGACGCGAGCTTACTACTTCGAGGCTTTGTGGAACTGTGTCTACTGTTTCACAGGATTAGAAGTAAACAACAACAATAGAAACCCCCCCTCTTGCTCTCTCCAGAGTCGGCGGTATTAGCACTCAAGCAGCAAACGGGACAAGGAGAAACCTTTTGCAAAGTTCAAATCAAAACCTGCAAATCCAGCAGCTTCTTAGCAGCCTTGTGCAAGCTTTGGGAGGATTACATCATCAGAGGTTTGTGTGGTGGAGTGGATGTGAGTTTGTACGTTTGCGCTCAGGAGATGAAGACAGTGAGAATGTGAAGCTTTGAACTTGCCGATGTCATCAAGTTTCTGAGTGATCAGATTGGCTGCAACATCTAAAGCAGATTAGCAAAGATGTTGTAAGTGCAAATCTACAAATGATTCGCTTCCCGAATGGCGATCAGACGGTCCAAAGTGGAATTGCTCATACGCACGTTTTGAAGGACACATTTTACCGATAAACTCATAAATGTTAATTATACAGTACACTTTACATGCTTGAGTGTCGCTCATAGTGGCACACAAAGTTCTCAATCAGATTTGATGAGTACAACATGTTCTTAGCAGAATTAAGTAGGAATTAAAAGATAATCACCATATGCATAACCTGGAAACGCTCTCGGGGGACACTGAAAATATTCCATTCCAAGATGGTTGGATTTGTTCCTATTTTGAACTAAACCCACTATGACAGGGGTCTTCAAAGTTTTCCAGGCCAAGGACACCCAAACGTATGGAGAGATAGCGCAGTTGTATAAAAGTGTGTTTTAAATCAAACCTGGCCTAAAGGTACCTTGTTTTTACAATATGGTATAGCAGCGCTAATAGCTAGCTGGAAAATAGCGTACCAATCGCTAGCTGACAGCTGATGCGCTAATCACTAGCTGACAACTGGTGCGGGAATTGGTAGCTGATAGAGCGCTAATTACTAGCTGCTGGCTTGCACTGCTAATCGCTACCTGGCAACGGGCACTGTGATCAGATAATCGCGAGCAAGCAACTATCGCGGTAATCAGGTAATCTCTTGAAGGTGAGTGGAGCACTAATCGCTAGTAATCTTAAATGCAAACATAAAATACAATTTAACAATTCTTTATTGATGTTTTTATTTTAAACCTGCAAGATACAGTGAGTAGCGGGTCCACGCCACTGCTATTTGTAAACTACACGACAGTGTGTTGGATCAATGTTAATGTTAAAGCGTGGCTCAGTTGGTAGAGCCAGCAACCCGAGGGTTCCTGGTTCGATCCCCGACTTCTGTCATCCTAGTCACGTCCATTGTGTCTTTGGGCAAGACACCCTTGCTCCTGATGGGTCGTGGTTAGGGCTTGCATGGCAGCTCCCGCAATCAGTGTGTGAATGTGTGTGTGAATGTGGAAATAATGTCAAAGCGCTTTGAGTACCTTGAAGGTAGAAAATAGTTATACAAGTATAACCCATTTACCATTATCAATGTGTAAATTGGTGAAAAATTGTGTGATTGATCATATAAGATTTTTTTTTTTAAAGAAGTCTAATCAACCAAAAATTTCACGGCGCCCCCTGGAGTAACTCTGCAGACCCCTTGTTGAAAACCCCTGCCCTATAAGAAACAATGCAAGACAATTTATAAACAATAAATACAAATTAAATGTACAGGTAATGTCTTTAGTAACATTTTCATCTTAAGGAAGTTAAAAAAAGATGTTATAAAAGTACTCAACTAAAGTAGACATTCTGAAATGTAAAATATCAAATCCCAAAAAGTTGCTGACCTTTCATTTAGTCCTATTTTGAACTAAAACCCCTTATCAAAAACAATACAACACATTTTATGTTGTAGCATAATTAAAATGTCTAAAAGCTGTACAGGTATTACAATTGTCAAAGTGACAAATATCAATAATAACATTTGTCAATAATTTGTCAATGTCATTGCTCGTGTTTTTCTGGACGGACAGAAGTATGCGCGAGTCTGTGCAAACAATGACCAACAAACAACAGGAAGAGAAAACAGCTATAACCACTTGCACCAATACCACGAGCGACAACATGGAAAGTACGGCAACATTTGAACCTAAACACGTCAACAACGCCAATAAGTTGCTCAATTTGCAAAGCGGACCTTGCTTTTCATGGCAGTACGTCTGTGAAGCGGGAGCATTTAAAGAAGAGATTGCGGTCTTCAGCTCTCCTCGGTGAGATAGTTCACTTGTTAGCTAGCGAGCTAAGAACAGAGTGACTGAATTGTGTGAAAAATAGCTTTAAATATGATTTTAGTCTTTGAGATAAACTTTGTCTATTTCTAAACACATCATCATCATCAAAAAAATGCTCCCTTTTTTTTGAGGAATTTAGATAGCTTTGGTATTCCTCCCACTTCCAAAGACATGCACAGGTTGATTGGCAACACTAAATTGGCCCTAGTGTGTGAATGTGAGTGTGAATGTCGTCCGTCTATCTGTGTTGGCCCTGCGATGAGGTGGCGACTTGTCCAGGGTGTACCCCGCCTTCCGCCCGATTGTAGCTGAGATAGGCTCCAGCACCCCCACGACCCCGAAGGGAATAAGCGGTAGAAAATAGATGGTATTGTTTTGTTTGTTTTTTATTGTCTTTTGTTTTAATCGAAAACATATACTTTGTTTTTAATCAGAAATTTGCCTGTCCTTGCTTTTAAATGGACAAGGGTTTATTAAAGTTATTCTCATAGCGGCCTAATGCGTAGCGCAGATCGTAGGTAAATATATCTCAATAAAGTAGTCATCTTTATTGTTAGTTAGCACATGCCTAAAAATATCTCAAGCTGAATTTAAAAGCCCGTGGCTACATAAGAGCCACTGAAATAATCTGACTAATCATCAACTATCTTAATGATTTGTCAACTAATAAAATGGTTGTTATAGTTGCAGCACCAGTGAACGCTATAGAAACATATCGTCATCTGTAATTGTCACGAAGGCGATGCATTGAAGTAAACCTAAATAATGACCTACTTTTTGTATAGAGTACTACTACTACTACTACATTATGTTTGTTGCTGAGTGCTGGAGTTTACGGACTCTTCGGTCTTTGTGGTCTGAAGTAATGATGACTTCCTTAACCACATGCACACCCTCCTCCTTTACCACCACAAGTAAGTGCAAACGGTCTCCATGAAGTAAAGTGTCTCCTGAAAGGGGCTAGCCATTACCAGCCGCCACGCCCCTTTATCCTTTCAGCAGTAGTCTATATTTTGGTGGCGTGTGCTGTCAGGTTGCAAATGCACTCAGCTATCCATCTCTGGGAGTCGCACTGGAGGCGGTGTGGAGGGGGAGAAATTTGCTAGCAGAGCTAATGGCCTGTCATGTAGCGTTACAGCGAGATGACTGGGTGCACGCCTCCCAAAGCCAGAAGCACTCCGCCGCAGGAGGAGAGGGTGTGGATGGGCAGCATCGTTTCAATTAAATTTAGGTGGGTTATTGAAGGAAATGAATGGTGCAGGGTTCATTGGATAAGTGGCATCTAATTTCTATCTAATTTTGTTTTCATTTTGTGTCCTATATACTTATAGATTTGATCTTATATTTGTAATGTATTTTTTTTGGTCATTGATTTTTTATTTATTTTCAATCAATCAATCACTATTTATTTGTAAAGCCCTTACTCACAAGTGCCTCAAAGAGCTACACAAACCATAACCCTGATCTAAACCCACTTTCGGGCAAGGAAAAACTCCAAAAGCCCAAGCTGGGGAAAGAAGAAACTTTGGGAAGGGGCCACAGATGTGGGAACCCAGTGGCCGGTTGCAATGGATGCTGAATGGGCACAATTATTACATTCATGATAATGTAAGAGTCCAGTCCATCAGGTAGCCAGCAGAAGATTGTAGGGCGAACGTCTTGCATTTGTTTTATGTTTATTCTATTAACTTGTATTTTTTCTCCTCTATTTTTCATGTATTTGTGTCCTATTAACTAAGTTTTTATTTTATATTTATATTTTTTATTTATTTGTAATTGATTTAACATTTAGTTTAGTTTGTTTTACTTTTTATTCTATTAACTAATAGTTTCATTTTCTATTTAAGTTAAAGTACCAATGATTGTCACATTTCTTATGTAGTTTGTGTCCAAATAAACTGTTATTTTATATTTCTAATGTAATTTCTATATACCTGAATTTGTAATCGACATTATAAAAGTAAGTTATTCTATTAACTTAGTTTTATTTTTTTATGTATTTTGTCCCATGAAACTTTAGTATTTATTTTATGTTTGTAATGTATTGATTTATTTATTTGTATGATAATTTTATGACTGATTTAAATTTGTTTGTTTTTTATTCTATTAACTTAATTTTAATTTTCTATATTTTATGTATTTTTGTTTATGTTTTAATTGCTTTCTAATGTATTTTATTTCAATAATTCATATTTTATTTTACTATTTGTATTATTTCATGATTTTTGGGGGGGGGTTGCAGCACCACTGACTGACGACACACCACTGGGAATATTTAACAAGGCTGCGGTAAATACTTTGACATAGCCACATATACACACACAAACACACAACTGAGAGGAGCACATACAAAATAAAATGCATCATTGTGTGGCCATCAATTAAGTTTTATTCTTTATAGTAACTTTAAACTGTACTGTAGCCTTCAAAGAAACACCTCATTAGACGTTTCACAATAAAAGTGACTAAGTAGGGCTCTAACCTCCCCATGTTTTAAGTTTCCCATAAAAGCCATTAAAAAGGGTATAAAATAGTAATTTCCCGTTATGTCAACTTTCTTCTCTCCTACCGCAGGTATTTTCCCTGGGCCAGCCCATGAGGGTGGGTGGTGTGCAACAAGTGTGTGTTTGTGTGTGTGTTTCCATGCAAAAGTCAGCCAAAAAAAGTAGTAAAAGGCTGCCTCGTTTAAACATGTGTAAAGTCACCGATACTAAGCAACACAAGGAGGTTGAACAATCCTAATTTGGATCAGTGAAACAGCTTCTTATGAATTATGTCAAAGATTCACTGAAAAATGAAGGAAGAAGTAGAAAATTGTCCATATCATAGGTTTGCACTTTTATCGGAATCAGCACCAACATTTCAACCAATTATTACTTGACCGTGGACACAACTAAATAACATTAGCAAACTAGCTATTGGTAACATTAACAACACCATTATTAAGTCTCATTTTAGTCACATTTGACATCAATAAGTGCAAAAAGATGGTAAATAGCAATTACAGTGGATGCTAAGAGTTACCTAATCCAATATTGATATCGAATAACAGGTCGATAGTAAAAAAGAAAACAAGGATTATCTTAAATCTCTGAAATAAGCACTCTGATATTTGCAAAGCTGGACAGCCAGTTAACATCTAAATGTCCTTCAATAGGCACACAAGGTTAGCCCTTCTTGGGGCGGTATAGCTCAGTTGGTAGAGCGGCCGTGCCAGCAACTTGAGGGTTGCAGGTTCGATCCCCGCTTCCGCCATCCTAGTCACTACCGTTGTGTCGTTGGGCAAGACACTTTACCCACCTGCTCCAAGTGCCCACCCACACTGGTTTGAATGTAACTTAGATACTATGTAAAAACGCTTTGAGTCACTAGAGAAAAGCGCTATATAAATATAATTCACTTCACTTCTTGTATTTTACTGAAGTTATTTACAAAAGATAAACATGGTAGGCTATAAGGCTATATAGGCTAGGAACCATCAAACCCACGATAAAACACAAGCTAGGCATACATAATTAGTGAACAATGTTGCAGTCTAAAACACAAGATTTGTCAATACAAACAAGTGTGGAATAATTATAATTGCAGATATAAAATCTCCAAGTCTCGTATTAAAAGGTTTTCAGTTACAAACGTGTACGCGTCATTCGACTTAATGTGGCCACTATAGATGTAATCCAAAAAAATTACCACTCCATTTCAACTTCAAGACAAGCATAAGTTCATTCCAGACTGTTAATAATAAATAGGTTTTGTAATTTTCATATCTAACATTGTTCTCTATTTAGGTAATTTCACTGTCCACACTGCAAAATAATAATAATAATAATACATGTATGATACCAATATTGATATCATATTGAAGTAAAAAAAGTTGTGCACTTGTTGAACTGTACTGAAAACAGAACTCGGAATCTTTGGGTACCTCCCGATTCCATTCGATTCCATTTTTTAAAGTGAGGATTCTATTCAAAATCGAGGCTCGATTCATTTTGTTATACATTATTTGGTATAGATATTATAATAAAACCTTTTCAAAACAAGTTACAGGTTACAAAAGTTCCTCTTGGCTGCTCACGTACGACTTACAATATACGAATAATGTAAAAAAAAAAAAAAGCAATATATTTAAAAAATGTTGCAAACAAAAGTTGCACAATTTAAATCCATCTAATAAAAGAAAATAGAGCAACCCCAACCTCACCCCAATACCAGCTTTACAATACTTAAAATAGAAATTTACAAAACAATTGAGAAGACATAAAAAAATACAATACTTATTAAATATAATACTAAGGAAAAGGAAAACAAAATATTAATAGAAGCAACTATATTGATAATAACAATAATATCAATGATAGTTGTTAAAGGGGAACATTATCACAATTTCAGAAGGGTTAAAACCATTAAAAATCAGTTCCCAGTGGCTTATTTTATTTTTCGAAGTTTTTTTCAAAATTTTACCCATCACGCAATATCCCTAAAAAAAGCTTCAAAGTGCCTGATTTTAACCATCGTTATATACGCCCGTCCATTTTCCTGTGACGTCACATAGTGATGCCAACACAAACAAACATGGCGGATAGAACCGCAAGGTATAGCGACATTAGCTCGGATTCAGACTCGGATTTCAGTGGCTTAAGCGATTCAACAGATTACGCATGTATTGAAACGGATGGTTGTAGTGTGGAGGCAGGTAGCGAAAACAAAATTGAAGAAGAAACTGAAGCTATTGAGCCATATCGGTTTGAACCGTATGCAAGCGAAACCGACGAAAACGACACGACAGCCAGCGACACGGGAGAAAGCGAGGACGAATTCGGCAATCGCCTTCTAACCAACGATTGGTATGTGTTTGTTTGGCATTATAGGAAACTAACAACTATGAACTAGGTTTACAGCATATAAAATACATTTGGCAACAACATGCACTTTTGAGAGTGCAGACAGCCCATTTCAGCTAAATTATTGGTAAACACAGTTTATGTATAATAATTTACGTAAAACCGCGAGTAATGAATAAAGTTTTCATTAATTAATATATTCTGTAGACATACCCTCATCCGCTCTCTTTTCCTGAAAGCTGATCTGTCCAGTTTTGGAGTTGATGTCAGCATCTGCTTTGAGTGTCGCAGGATATCCATACATTCTTGCCATCTCTGTCGTAGCATAGCTTTCGTCGGTAAAGTGTGCGGAACAAACGACTGACCATTTCGTCGGCTTTCCCCACAGCCTCGTATTTTGAACAAATTTGGTCCAATTTCTTGCCACTTTCGCATCTTTGGGCCACTGGTGCAACTTGAATCCGTCCCTGTTCGTGTTTTTACACCCTCCGACAACACACCGACGAAAGTGAGTAAACGGCGGATTGCTTCCCGTTGTGACGTCATTGCTCCGAGAGCGAATAATAGAAAGGCGTTTAATTCGCCAAAATTCACCCATTTAGAGTTCGGAAATCGGTTAAAAAAATATATGGTCTTTTTTCTGCAACATCAAGGTATATATTGACGCTTACATAGGTCTGGTGATAATGTTCCCCTTTAAAACATTTTTATCCAAAAATTGATAGAAAAAAATATATATTTGCAACAAAAAATATCTATATTTTGTGTTTTTTTAATCGATTCTGGAAAATTATGAATAAAATTAAAATCGGTATTAAAAAAATTCCAATTTGGATGTGAATCGATATTTTTTAGCAGGCCTAACTGAAAACATGCTGAAATGGACATTCTGAACTTCTTAACATTCCATTCCAGGAGGCTGTCCATATTTTGAATTAATTCCCCAAAAGAAACTATGTCAATCGAATGAATGGGCGTGATAAAGTGTCTAAATGCTGTACAAGAAATATTTTTTGCAACACAACATTAGACATGTAAAAACTTAGCTTTTGATAAATTTGCAAACATTAAAAAAAGCTCTTCACGTTCTCATTATGGGTTGTTTGTATTGAATTTTGAGGAGAGAATTTAATGAATTCTAAAATATGGTTGTAATGTGGAAAAGTCATGAAACATGATTGCTAAAATACAAAATTTTGCGAGATACTATATTTTTCTAAGCTTTGTAGACCTTGCTTTAATCAAAACCCAGCATTAGTGTCAACTTTACTTTTTTTTTTTTAAAGTTCACAATTGTTGCCAAACAAAAAGCCTCCACTCCAAGTTGTGAGCTGCTGTCGTTGCTTATCTGCACACTAAAAGCATGCCGCTGTCATTTAGAAGTCAATCAAGTTGCCTCTCCTTGGCTAACAATGTACAACATGTGTGTCTCTTAAACAGCGTGCAGTGCGGCCTGAAAATACGGTTTGCTCCAATACTATGAAAGGAAAAACATTGAGATGCCTGGTTGTGATAGAAGCCAAAATATCCTGTGTCAAAAAGGGGAAGTCAGTCAGCCGGTCTTGTAGCGAGCTCGCCTTCAGCCAAATGTGTCTCGCCAGATGAGGCTCTGCAGTGAAGACGAGCGACAGTTCAAGCCGCCATCACCCAGCCAACCAGCCAGGCAGACCAAAACAGTCCAGCTACTTTCAAACCACAGTCCTGGCAGAGGAGGATTACTTTTAGACTTGCTGATATCAATCTATGTATTCTGTTACTTATTCACTTGAATGAAATCAAAGAATGGGATATGGCATCGTCAGACATCAGCATTCTAGTGAGCTTGCCAAGAACAACACGGGTGTAGGGTGGGTTCTGGTATTCCACTGATTGTTTCTATCACTGGCTTTTTTCCTGTTATTGAATTCCTCGCCGTCAAATGCAGAGGCCATTGTTGCGGCCTACGCTGCCATCTTTTGCAGTGTGTTGAGTGCGTGGGGTGCACGAGGGGTGATGCTTTGAACTCACTAGAGCTGGCACAGAGGCAGGTCTTAGGGTTCAATCCAGTTCGGTACCGTATGCCAATTTTCCGGGAAGTTTTGGCAGCCTTGAGTTGGGGTGCCCGTTGATTAGAGAATTGTCATACACCAACATTTTAAATGTTCTATTGAAAATATAGAACATTACACACGGCGCTCAAAAATATATCAAAATGTTTTACTACAACTTTGGTAAGCTATGAAGCCGCACCGCTCGAATAATTGTTGGCGCATTAAATATACGAGTTTTATTATGGTGTGTGTATAAGGTAAGACATATTATCTGGCGTTTTGTTTCGCAATATTATGCAAAAGCAACTTTTCTTACGTTCTGGTACCTGCTGATCTGCATTTGGGATCTGTAGAAGTCCTGAAAAATTGCGCACGTCTGCGAGTCGATAAGCTTCTTCTTTTACCTCTATCTTCTTGTTATGTGACATTAATCCTCCGCTGTTGCCATTTCTAATATAAAGTAGTGTAACGTTCTTACTTATATCTGTCAGTAAACTCGCCATTAAAGCACTAAAACATACCAGTGTAGTGACTTTACATTATTCACCCAAGGAACTTTAGTTATTAGAGTTCCGGTCGGACGGTTTTTCACAGGACACATTTCCTGTGTTGTTGTTTCTGGATGAGGAGATGCTGTTTGTCAGTTAGCTCCATCTTTTGACACTTTTTCCACTCCCGTCCTTGCAGACTTTTCAATGCCATCGTGTAAAGTTTCCGAAAAGAAACCTCTGCAACCACATACAAACAGCCTTCGTACATAAACAATGTGACTGTGACTGGGCTCCTGGTTACACAAAGACAACATGATGATGCTTCAACAGAACACCAGGTGTCCGACTTTCTGTCAACAACATCGATACATGCATTCAAATGTTTGCATGGAATAACACCACACCTGTCAAAGTTCACCAACAGAAAAACAAGGTGGTTCTGCTAAAGCAGAGAGTCAAGCTGAAAAGATCAAATATGTACAGGTTCAAAACATAAACCTCTAAAGCTGCGCCTGGCCTGGAAGGTGATCAAATATGAATCAAAGCATCAAGATCACAAGAGTGTTGCTGAATTAATTGGTGCAAGGTATTCAGTGTAGAGCTGAAACTAATTTTTCTAATGAATTGAAGATGTTTAAAAAGTCAGCGCACAGGTTCAAACGTTTCAAGCCCCCAACACTGGAGCACGCTTTGGAAGACTAACAAGAACACTGTGTTAGCTACAATGGCCGCAACCATGGAATCAAAACACCGATCAGTCATTGGTCCTTTTGTTCATTCACACAAGCAAATGACTTCCTATTGACGAGTCTGCCACTACTGAAAGAAGTGGCATATTTCTGCATTACCTCTCCTTTTCTCTTGTGTGTATGTGCCACTTTCCACTTTTACCGCCTCCGTGTTGTTTTACGCAACCTCCTGTGTTACACAAGACTGTTCATTATCATAGCAAGTGTTTGCGTATGTAATGAGTCTCTTTGCGGTGAATACGCTCTGTGTGGACCCGCGCTCTTGTCAGCTTGTCACGTCAACAAGACAGCTTCCTTAAAAAATAAGAACAATATGGACAAGCGGTAGACAATGGATGGATGGAATATACAGAATGTAATAGGGATTACTCAGGTCAAGCCAATGGCTTACTTCAGGGAAATTCAACTGGCAGCTCGGGGGCCAAATCCGGCCCGGCAGTGACACCTTGCTTTGAGTTCAGTTCAAAACCAGACTTTTTTTTCAGTAAATTCTTAAAAACACGCGAGCGCTTCTGTCGTATGGAGGAACTTGGAACATCCATCCATCCATTTTCTACCGCTTGTCCCTTTTGGGGTCGCGGGGGGTGCTGGAGCCTATCTCAGCTGCATTGAACAGTGTAAGCAAATTGGCATATCCTTGCATAGACATTTAATCCATCTAAAGGCCATTGTCCCTTGCGTTCTAGCGTCCCCAAATGTTCACTACAGAGAGTAGTAAAGGTGTCACGACGGCATAGCCAGAGTAGGACTCCAACGCAGAGCAAAAAATACACAGGAATAATAACAAAAAAAGCACTCAAAAAGAAGTGAGCAAAAATAACTAAGGATACCCACTTATGGTGTGAGAAAACAGAAATAGCACATTTAAGGTGTGAGAGGTAACAGTTAACACAGCAACGCTGCAACTGAGTCACAGGGAACGAGAAACGTGAGTAGAGCTAAAACAAAGAAGATGTACACGACTAGAAGACTAGAAGGGTGAATCATCAGGAAATCTACTGGCGCCAGTTGAAGGGACTGGAGAGCTTAAGTAGTCAGGAGTAGATGAGCATCAGGTGTGCGCGCGGGTGGCTACGCTCTTTGACCCAGAAACCAGGCACTGCAACAAAAAAGATTGGCAGCAACAGAGCTGCCATATCGTCACACAAAAGAGAAGTCCAGCCCCCCAGTCTTTAGCTCTCTGAAACGGTGGCCCCTAGAATAATTTAGTTGAATAGCCCTGGCTCGCTTAAAGAGACTTTTGATAATTCTAATCAACATTTAACAAATGTCCTTGTGTTCTGGATCAGAGGTCTTCAATGTTGTCCTGGCCAAGGTATCCCAAACTAATGGATGGAGTAGGGCCCCTCCACTTATATATCTTGTAAAATAAACAGTTTTATACTAAACTGGTCGTAAAGCTACCTTGTTATTGTGTAATACCAGGGATTCAAATAATAGCAATAGTGCTGCTAATAGCAAGCTGGCAAATAGCATGCTAATCACTAGCTGGAAACTGACACAATAATCCCAGACTGGCAACTGACGTGTTAATCGCTAGCCTACAACTATAGCGCTAATCGCTAGCTGACAACGAGAGCTGTAAATGCTAGCTGGCAACTAGACTACTAATTGCTAGCTGGCAACTAGTCCGCAAATTGCTAGCTGGCAACTACAGTGCTAATCCCTAGCTGGCAACTGAGCACTAATCGCTAGCTGGCAACTGACACGCTAATCACTAGCTGGCAACTGACACGCTAATCACTAACTGACAGCTAGAGCTCTAATGGCTAGCTGGCAACTCGACAGATAATCAGTAGCTGGCAACTGCCATGCTAATCGCTAGCTGACAACTACACCGCTAATCACTAGCAGGCAACTATTGCGCAAATTGGTAGTTGGTAACTAGAGCACTATTCGCAAGATGAAATTAGAGCGCTAATTGCTAGCTGGCAACTAGTCCGCAAATTGCTAGTTGACAGCTAATCGCTAGTTGGAAACTGGCACACTAATCGCTGCCTGGCAAGTGACACACTAATCGCTAGCTGGCAACTGGCATGCTAATCGCTAGATGACAAAAACAGTGATAATCGTTGGCTTACAATTAGAGCGCTAATTGTCAGTTGTCAACTAGACAATAGCTGGCAACTAGAGTGCTAATTGCTAGCTGTCAACTAGACCACTAATTGCTAGCTAGCCACTTGTGCGCAAATCGCTAGTTAGCTACTAGAGCGCTATTCGCAAGCTGGAAATTAAAGCGCTAAATTCTATTTGGCAACTAGTCCGCAAATTGCTAGCTGGCAACTACAGTGCTGACCGCTAGCTGACAACTACACCTCTAATCACTAGCTGGCAACTAGTGCGCAAATTGATAGTTGGCAACTAGAGCGCTCCTCACAAGCTGGAAATTAGAGCGCTAATTGCTAGCTGGCAACTAGTTTGCAAATCCCTAGCTGGCAACTAGACTGCTAATCGCTAGCTGGCAACTGGCACACTAATCGCTAGCAGGCAACTAACACACTAATCACTGGCTGGCAACCAGAGTGATAATCGCTGGCATACAATTAGAGCGCTAATCGCTAGCGGGCAACTAGACCATTAATCACTAGCAAGCAAATAGTGCACAAATCGCTAGATGGCAGCTAGAGCGCTAATTGCCAGCTGAAAACTAAACCGCAAATTGCTAGCTGGTGTCTAGTCCGCAAATCAATAGCTGGCAACTAGAGTGCTAATCGTTGGCTGGCAACTAGCGTGCTACTCACTATCTGACAGCTAGAGTGCTAATTGCTTGCTGGCAACTAGTCCGCAGATTGCTAGCTGGTAACTACAATGCTAATGTTTACTTGTATACAATACCACAGTTGTTTTATGTTTGTACAGTATTTGTTTGTATTTGTTTGTAACCCCCCCCCTAGAGGGGGGGGGTTACCCACATATGCGGTCCTCTCCAAGGTTTCTCATAGTCATTCACATCGACGTCCCACTGGGGTGAGTTTTTCCTTGCCCGTATGTGGGCTTTGTACCGAGGATGTCGTTGTGGCTTGTGCAGCCCTTTGAGACACTTGTGATTTAGGGCTATATAAATAAAGATTGATTGATAAAGATTGATTGATATTTTAAAACTACAAGGTACAGTGAGAAGGGTGTACATGCTTTCATGTTAGTCCTTAATAGAGTCAAATACGACCAGAAAAAGTTGCCAGATTTAGGTTTTTTTATCTAGAGGTGCTTGATACTTGATACATTGTCGCTAAGGTGGCATCACTGATCTATCCTGTCACATTTTCTTATTCTCTGGCAGACCAAGGGCCTCATGTAAGCTTGCGTACACACAAAACCCTGGCTTATGCCCTTTTTCACAGTACTTTATTAAGAGTGGAATGAGTGTGAAAATGTGCGGTACATGCTTAACGTACACACATTTCTACAGGCCGTTCAGGCTTTGCCAACATTTGATGTTAACAACCTAAGAAAGATTGAGGCAAAGACACAAAATTCACATTTTCCAATGCGTTTAATGCTTCATATTCATATTAATATTTGTGAGGACGTCTATTAATTTATCTAGGCGATCATTTTACTACTTATTGTAATCACAATGTCTTCCAGTCGGGCTGACAGCTGCAGCAGCCGGTGCTTGCAGGACATTAATGGCAGCGGAGACTGTGGAGAAATGGCCCGACTTTGTGTCATGTGGCTGCTACTGCATGAAGCTCTCCTGTGTCGTAATAATAAATTGAGTAATCAAAGCAAGATTCACATTTTTTCTTATCGTTTTTGACAGTGGTGGCATGTTTAAATTTTAAATTATTTTCACATAAAACTCTAATCTGGCTGTGAGCAGGCTCTTGTATGAACACATTTTGTTGTAAGTTACACAAATTATATTAGTATTGGGAGTATTCTAAAGTTTTACGTACCATTGCAGCAACTATCTTATTAAACGGGGTGCAGCTCTCCTCTATCTCTCGTTCCCTTATCTGTTTCGACCATGCACATCCATCTCCTTCTTCACCTTCTGAAGTCCAACCAATTTTTTTTTTCAGCCTGTGTGCGGTTCTCAGAACACAAAGCATTGACAGCCCCCTTTCGTTCGCTCGAAACACGAGAAGCACCGCCTACTGACTCCAACTGAATTCTGATTGGGCAGAGTGTCAAAAGAATGTTCGTATTTATAAGAGGGTGTGGCCTGGGCGTGGTCTGGGCGATCACGTTCATTGGGATGTAACAAAGAAATGTGCTTGGATTACTGCGTGTGCACACTTTATTACATCTGCATTTTTTTCTTGCGTGCAGTGTTTTTGAACATACCGGGTACACCAATATTTTGGTAGGAAATGCACAAACAACTAATACATGATGAAGTTAACATGTTATTAGGGTTGTACGGCATACCGGTATTAGTATAGTACCACGATACTAATGGTTCATATTCGATACACTTAAAATGTACCGGTAGGAATAGGTAAACATGCTTCACTACACATCGTAGCTCACCTGAATGTAAACAAATGCCACGGGTAGGTCTACACATGACATCCACTGTAATGATACCAAGTACAGGGGCGTATGTATTCTATACTACTATGATTACATCAATATTTTTTAGCATCACAAAATCTTCTTTTGTATTTTTTAAATTTATATTATGTTTATAAACTCAGTAAATATGTCTCTGGACACATGAGGACTTTGAATATGACCAATGTATGATCCTGTAACGACTTGGTATCGGATTGATACCCAAATTTGTGTTATCATCTAAAACTAATGTCAAGTATCAAACAACAGAAGAATAAGTGATTATTACATTTTAACAGAAGTGTACATAGAACATGTTAAAAGAGCAAGTAATTAGATATTAACAGTTAATAAACAAGTGGATTAATAATCAATTTTTACAGCTTGTACATCATAATGTTGACAAAATAATAGAATGATAAATGACACAACATGTCGTTGCATATGTCAGCAGCTAAATTAGGAGCCTTTGTTTGCTTACTTACTAAAAAAAGACAAGTTGTCTAGTATGTTCACTATTTTATTTAAGGACAAAATTGCAATAAGAAACATATGTTTAATTTACCTTAATAATTATTGTTAAAATAAAGCCAATAATGCAATTTTTTGTGGTCCCTTTTATTTAGAAAAGTATCGAAATACATTTTGGTACCGGTACCAGTACCAAAATATTGGTATCGGGACAACACTACATGTTATATATACTGTATGAAGACATGCACCTGGGGATAGGTTGATTGGCAATTGGAATGTTGTCTGTCTATCTGTGTTGGCCCTGTGATGAGGTGGCGACTTGTCCAGGGTGTACGCCGCCTTCCGCCCGGATGCAGCTGAGATAGGCTCCAGCACCCCACGCGACCCCAAAAAGGGACAAGCGGTAGAAAATGGATGCATGGATGGAGTTTTTACATTTCGCAGACAGCCTTTCACAAATTACAGTGGAACTTTGATTTATAAACGCCTCTATTTGCGTTCTTTTCGGTTTACGAACGTTTCGATCAAGCCAAATATGCCTCGGTGTGCGACCCATATTTTGGTGTACGATCGCATCCTTCATTTATTTAATCATTCATTCATTTTGTGTGCCGCTGGAAGCTCTATGAGTGCTGCCATTTTGATGACATCGCTTCCTATACACGCCATTTTGAAGAGGCGGGCCCCCGACGTCACATCCTGCTTACTTACATATTTGCGAGTGGCGACAATGGCAAATGGATTGACTCCCAAATATTGAAGTAGCAAGTCCACATTTGCAACCATTACCAAAAAAGGCCGTTTATACGGTTGCTGACTTTGCCGAAGGGGTTAAATATCTTCAGAACTACAGAGAGAAAAGGCAAGACCAGGTGGAAAAGTTGTTGCTGGTGTGGATAAATGAGAAGCAGATAGCATTTCCGAGGCTATCATTTGAGAGAAGGCTTGCTATTTGTATAGCAACTTGATGTCCAAAATTGACCATATTGGAACCAGCAGGGAAGAACAATTTAAGGCGAGCCGTGGGTGTTCGGAAAAGTTTAAAAAGAGGAGCCGTCATTCACAACGTTGGTACAGCATGGCGAGGCTGCTCAGACAGAGCTGCCGCTTCAAGGATTTTATCAGCGAAGGGGGATTTATACCCTACCAAGTTCTCTAACTGTGATAAGACTGGACTTTTTTGGAAAAATATGTCAGAGGGGACCTTTATTACAGCAAAGGAGAATGCAGTACTGGCTGGAAGGTGACACTATGCTATGTATCGGCTGATCTTTGGTCAAAACCTACTCAGTGGCCTAGTGGTTAGAGTGTCCGCCCTGAGATCAGTAGGTTGTGAGTTGAAACCCCGGCTGAGTCATACCAAAGACTATAAAAAATGGGACCCATTACCTCCCTGCTTGGCACTCAGCATCAATGGTTGGAATTGGGGGTTAAATCACCAAAGATTATTCCCGGGCGCGGCCACTGCTGCTGCTCACTGCTCCCCTCACTTCCCAGAGGGTGATCAAAGGTGATGGGTCAAATGCAGAGAATAATTTCGCCACACCTAGTGTGTGTGTGTGTGTGTGTGTGACAATCATTGGTACTTTAACTTTTAACTTTAAAATGTTGCAGCAAAGCACGGTGGCACAGCATGTGCCTCACAATCCTGTTCAATCCCGGGCTCGGGATCTTTCTGTGTGGAGTTTGCATGTTCTCCCCGTGACTGCGTGGGTTCCCTCCGGGTACTCCGGCTTCGTCCCACCTCCAAAGACATGCACCTGGGGATAAGTTGATTGGCAACACTAAATTGGCCCTAGTGTGTGAATGTGAGTGTGAATGTTGTCTGTCTATCTGTGTTGGCCCTGCGATTGATTGATTAATTGATTGATTGATTGAGACTTTTATTAGTAGGTTGCACAGTGAAGTACATATTCCGAACAATTGGCTACTAAATGGTAACACCCGAATAAGTTTTTCAACTTGTTTAAGTCGGGGTCCACTTAAATTGATTCATGATACAGACATATACTATCAGATATATACTATCATCATAATACAGTCATCACACAAGATAATCACATTGCATTATTTACATTATTTACAATCCGGGGTGTGGAGAGTGCGGGGGTGGGGGGGGGGATTTAGGTTGGTTGTTATCATCAGTCATCAACAATTGAGAACAGAGAAATGGATATTGGAACAGTGTAGGTCTGACTTGGTAGGATATGGACAGCAAGTAGTGGGCAGAGAGAGAGAGAGAGAGAGAGAGAGAGAGACAGAGAGAGAGAGAGAGAGACAGAGAGAGAGAGAGAGAGAGAGAGAGAGAGAGAGAGAGAGAGAGAGAGAGAAAGAGAGAGAGAGAGAGATCAGAAGGCATAAGAAAAAGTATCTGCATTTAATTGATTACATTTGATTATTAACAATCCGGGGAGGGTGTTAGTTTCGGGTTGTAGCTGCCTGGAGGTGAACTTTTATTGCGGTTTTGAAGGAGGATAGAGATGCACTTTCTTTTATACCTGTTGGGAGCGCATTCCACATTGATGTGGCATAGAAAGGGAATGAGTTAAAACCTTTGTTAATTCGGAATCTGGGTTTAACGTGGTTAGTGGAGCTCCCCCTGGTGTTGTGGTTATGGCGGTCATTTACGTTAAGGAAGTAGTTTGACATGTACTTCGGTATCAGGGAGGTGTAGCGGATTTAATAGAGAGATGAGGTGGCGACTTGTCCAGGGTGTACCCCACATTCCGCCCGAATGCAGCTGAGATAGGCTCCAGCACCCCCTGCGACCTCAAAAGGGACAAGCGGTAGAAAATGGATGGATGAATGGAGGTTGCATCAATTTTGCTGTAAAGACCTATCTTCATGCCCATTTTTGGCTTCCTTCAAAAAAAGGTTGGTTTTGAGAGGAGTTGTTCGATCCTTACCAAGCCCCCTCACGCTGACTAGCCTTTTGTCCACGCTCCTGCAGCCTTGTTTACTACAGTAGTTGTTTTTAGTTTTGTTTTGCTAAGACACAATATCCCGGATGATCTAGCGAGACCACGCAGCTCACCGTGGTTTTTTTTGTTACCTGAATGAAGAGACGACGCGGCGGACACGAAGTAAGGAAGTCGGACATTTCTAGTACGAAACGCTGGCTAAGGTTAAACTTCTACAAATCGTTATCTCTCCAGTGCCAGATCCTGGACGTATACATGTGTATATTGACAATAAATTGTTTTTCTATTCAATGTCATGCTAATACTTTTACTGCACTGCACTTAGAGGCCTAAGCCAGTTAATACAGGTAATTATGCTACAGGCTACATAATCATTTGCCAACCTAATAACAGATTATATTACTAACTGGTTCATTGCCAAACACAGTAGGCACGAGGGCTATCCCGATACCAATAGTTTGGTACCGCTAACCGGTTTTATTTTAACAGAAAATCTTACGATACATTAAACATATGTTTCTTATTGCAATCAAATAATACTTTTGTCATAAAGGAAGATAGTGAACATTCTAAACAAACTACGCTTTTAGTAGTAAGCAAACAAAGGCTCCTAATATGGCTGCTGACGTATGCAGTAACATATTGTGTCATTTCCCATTCAATTATTTTGTCAACATTATGAGGCACAAGCGGTAGAAAATTAATTATTAATCTACTTGTTCATTTACTGTTACTATCTGCTTACTTTCTGTTTTAACATGTTCTATCTACACTTATGTTAAAATGATATAAGCACTCTTTCCTTTGTTGTTTGGATACCTCACTTACGTTTTGGGTGATACTACACATTTTGGTATCAATCCGATACCAAGTAGCTATAGTATCATGCATGAGTCAAAATTAAAGTTTTCCAGTTTCCTGAGACATGTTTACAGACTTTATAAACACTAAAAAAAGACAAAACATTTTGCGATAATAAAAAATATCGATGTAATCATTAAAGTATCGACTAGATACGGCTCTTGTACTTGGTATCGTTACAAACGATGTATGTATAGATCCATATGTATAGATCCACCCATTGGTTTACATTGAGGCTTGCTGTTAGCGGTTAGCTATTGTTCATCCTACAGTGTGTAGTGAAGCATGTATAGCTATTCCTCGTCCTGCAGGGATGATACTTTTAAGAAACATAATTTATTTGTTGCCATTGCGTCGAGGATTATTGATTGAGAAGTCGCTTAAACACTGCTGACTGAGAATGGATGTTAGTTAAGTTAAGTTAAAGTTAAAGTACCAATGATTGTCACACACACACTAGGTGTGGTGAAATTTGTCCTCTGCATTTGACCCATCCCCTTGTTCACCCCCTGGGAGGTGAGGGGAGCAGTGGGCAGCAGCGGTGCCGCGCCCGGGAATCATTTTTGGTGATTTAACCCCCAATTCCAACCCTTAATGCTGAATGCCAGCCGCTAGCTAGCTCTGTTTTAAAGCACCGCCTGCAAAGCGGCGCGTCGGTGTTTATAGCTTTACATTTATCGTTTGTTTTTAAGCCAAAATGCGTCCATTCTGACACTTATGACAACAGTGTGTCTGCTTGTAAGTATTCTGTACGTGTGTGTTGCCAAACATGCGCCTCTGCTCGTATTACCAGCAGAATCAGAATCAGAATCAGAAGAGTTTTTATTGCCATTGTTTGAGAACGGGTTCACAAACTAGGAATTTTACTTGGCGCAATCGTGCAACATAAAACACATAATAGAATAACATGAGTTGTAACTGAGCTATCAGATCTTGTTATTGTTCATGTGTCTGATGGCCGAGAGGAAAAAACTGTTCGGGTGGCGTGAGGTGTGGGTCTGGATGGACAATGTCACGAGTCACAACACGATGACGACGTAACATAATGTCCGTTAAAAAAAATAGTACCCGTATTTTTCAGAGGCAGTATAGTACCTTTTTCAATTCATTAGTACCACGGTACTTTATTAGTACCGATATACTGTACAACCCTAGTAGGCACTGATACAGTTAAAAGTAGTTTTTAGGAAGATCATTCTTTATTTTGCCGGTGGACAGTGATGCCATTGTGTCACATAAGATGGCTAAGCTAGCTACACAACAAATCGAGCTAACATTGCTGACGTATCATTCACACATTTCTAACCTACTGGTATTACTTTCCGTTTAATTGTCTCCTCCATTGCCATTAATAGTTGCCACCAAGCCCGCCAATAAAAGTCAGTTTTTTGGGGGGGGAAATCCATCTTTTTGTGTAGGTCTGTGGTTGAGTAGGGTTAATCTTGCACACTCGAAGCAACTTCCTCACAGTGGAAGACACATTTCCACAAGTCATAGAAGTTTAAAGGTAAGGCACTTTTTACTTCAGATGAGGCTGAAAGTTAGTACAGTTACTTGTGCTGGTTAAAGCAAACAAACAACAGATCATTTTCCTTCATTGAGTTTCATCGTCGACATGATGTTGTGGCACAGCCAGATTAACATTAATCTAAATTGGCTGATTCATGCAAGGATGTTTGGGTAAATGTCTACCATAAATGGATAATCCGTTGATGTCAGACTTGAACAAAATTTCAAACAGACTGTTTGGAGGATGAATAATGATAGGCAATATTGTTGTATATTTATCTCTGCAATACCTCCACGTTTTGATTTAAAATGTTCTGTACTTATGCAGATCCCAAATACAAGTACCATCAGGTTAAAAAAAAGTTGGTTCTGCACAATAGGGCCCCTTTAACTTTGATGCGAATGTTTGTTAATTGACAGGTTAAATTGTTCAACGTGAATTTAACCGTTTGAAACCTGTTAATGTAATTCTCACAGAGAGTGTGAGTATTGTGGATATTGTGCTAATACCTTTGTAAATATACATAGCTATGTCCTGCAGCAGGTCACTTATTAATTCTGCTGTGAAATGTACACACACACACAGACTCACATGTGCAGTACACGTACGTTTATGTGTGTGCTTTGGTACAAACGGTTCAGACCAGTGAGCCAAGTGCAGTTAAATGGCGTGTGATTATGACACATTGGCATCTAATTGCCTCTCATTACCATTTGAAAGTGAATGGCATCCAATGACTCAAAGGCCTCGCCACCCGCGGGTCTTTCTGGTGTTTTCCTGCACAAAGCCTTTGTGTGTGCTCACCTATGAGAACAATGTTCATGTCCGAACCTCGTGTGGATTGCAGCGAAGAGTCCCTATGTCTTACTATGTTCGCTAAATATGCTAACACCTTAATTTGTAAAGACAACGGCACCTTTTGGAACATTTTTGGAATACCTCAAACTGCTTAATTTTAACTATGGATATTAATCGAATTAGAAATTGTTACCATTCTACATGCTTAAAAAATATATGGTTTTTCGTTCCAAAAATAAATTTTTCATTCCAACAGTTGTCCTAATAATTGAATTTGACCAGAACATAAGGAGTGAAAAAAGCACAAAGCAGCAGTGCCTTCAAGCTAAATATTTTCATAAACCAACTGTGGCAAATTAAAGTAAATGCATCCAACTGATTCTTGTAACAAATTATGAGCATGTCCAAAAAAATGCACACAGGCTAACTTTGCTAATGTGAGGAATTTCACTCCATTCACCTAACATGAGTGTTAAGTACAGCTAAAAATGTATCAGGATTTCACAGCATTTTACGGGTTTTTTTTTCACAGTAAAATACTGTCATCGAAATGTACTGTAACATTACAAATAATGACCTAAAAAATTATGATACCCTTAAAATCCACAACGATTAGCTGTTATTTCATAGTAAAATACTGTAATTGTAATATCACGACAAATTACAATAAATTCAAACTGATTAGTCTCTTAAGGGGTTCCGTTGACTACATTGAAAACTCTTGTACAGTATGTGGTGGTAGGCTGTTAAACCAAGAGAGCAACAATTAAATTAAAATTGTGAGTTACAGACTATTGTTCTAATGTTATTGTAATTAACTATACAATTAAAACTGAAAAGTTACGTTTAGTTGTAACTTTATTGTAATTAAGTTAACCCTAAAATCCCAGCTTTGCAGTTACTGTAAAATGCTGTAAAGATATTTCACAGTAAACTACGGTAAATATAATTTTGAAAGTAATGCAATAATTAGTCAGTAATTTGCTGTGAATTTACAATGATTTTTTTTTTACAGTGCTGGTATGTGTGATATACACGAAGAAATTGACTTACAAATGCAAGCTTCACTGTTGTGTTTAGTTTCTCATTCTCTTTAGACAGCCGCCTTGTAACCACCAAATTGGTTGGGCCTGAAAAGATTGCACCCTCTCCTGGTTTCGAACAAAAGTGTATTTTAGCACAGCGATATTTTTAATCCAAGAAGAAATTACACTCCAAAAGTTGTTGTAATAATTAAACTTAGCCCTAACAAAAGCGCAACACAGCAGTGCTTGAGGCTCCAAGCTAAATCTTCTCACATTTAAATGAACAAACCAACTGTAGCAAAATAACTAAATAAAACAATAATAAATGATATTATTATTGTTGTTAAGGAAAAATAAATAAATAAAACCCTTTCTAAAAAGTTGTCTGCAAACAGGCTAACTTTGCCAATGTGGGGAGCATCTCTCCATTCAATTGCATGTCATTATCAACAATGGGAGATACAGTATATGTCAATTAATTGAATTCATTGAATTTCTGCATACTCCTTGTGGTGTTTGTGCTTTTTATTGTTTACATATAAAAATGGATTCCTTATAACACAGCCAAAAATTGCTTATGGGAGTATTGACGACTCCTGGATTATTATACAGTAGTCAATATATCGGCCGATTGCCATGATCGCCATTGCCGAATAATGCCTTAAAAAATAAAAATAAAAAAGTCTCCTGGCCGACAAGCGGCTAGAAGTTAATGATGTATCTCCATACACAGTGTAGTGCTGCTCCCCTAAGCTAATAATAATCACATCCATTACGGCAAAAAAATTGCATTTCTTTGTGTTTTAGGTACCAATATCAAGAATAATTTATTACTGGAGGACGAGGTTAAACATGTTACACACCGAGAGCAAGCCAGAAGCAGGCATGCTCATAGCTAAGCTAACTGCTAAACTAGCTTTAAACAACACCAAAAAATAAGGGATTAATAAAGTTTAAGAAATGTAGATGGAACCGAGTTACAGCATAAAGTAAGCAGACAATAACAGGAAATTAACAAGTATATTAATAAGAGTCTAGAACTCTCCAAGTACCACCATATTGACCAACATTAAAATACAGTAGGATAGCAGGCTTAAATATTCATTTAAAAAAAGGCAGAGGTTAAATTTAACAATTATACTTAATATTTTGGCCACTGTAAAATGACACACAGTTTGGACAGTAACACTGTGTTTAAGTATTTAATTAAGTGATTTTTTTGGCGTACCACTAAATGGAGCCCGCGTACAACTAGTGGTACATGTACCACAGTTTGAGAATCGCTGGTCTAGAGAAAGGACAATATAACATGTATAGTGACAGAGGATTGATCCATAAATTGGTAGTGCCAATGCCAAGGGTAGTATCAGTATGTGATTGATACTAATGTGATTAAATCAATATTTGGTTTTTCTCAAAATTGTTTTTTTTTTTGTCAATGTTTACAAACTTAGGGAATAAGGATATAAATGCTTTTGTTTAGTTATTTAGTTAATTTGTACTAATTTGCTTAGCGCAAACAATCGTATGTAATAAAAGAGAATAAGGAACTAGTTTAAATATTGTGTTGATATTGTTACACTGACAATAGCAAGCACTATAATTACATTGAAAAATGTACAGTTAATACATACGATCGATATTGGTATAGGCCGATCTCAAAAATAGATGATCGGTATTGGAATCGGCAGCATAAAACCCTAATGGTGTTTGTGGTTACCATTTACAGAAAATGGGAATTAATGGGTGGTATAATTCCTCTGAGTGGTATTTATTCCCAGCAGGCACAAGACATTAAAACAACGTTGAGAACTTGTTGAACTAGGTTTTGATGTTGAGCAACTGAAACATAACGCTGTAACAACATGCTTTTTGACGACATTTAATCAATGTTGGGTTCTGACGTTAAGTTGACCATTGAATTTTGGTAATTTACCCACCATTATTCTACAACACAAATACAACATTGAAAAAACATGCTTTTTGACGACATTTATTCAATGTTGTTGAGTTGAGTTTGTGTTTATTTGGAACATGCATGCATGATAAATGATAAATGATAAATGGGTTGTACTTGTATAGCGCTTTTCTACCTTCAAGGTACTCAAAGCGCTTTGACACTACTTCCACATTTACCCATTCACACACACATTCACACACTGATGGAGGGAGCTGCCATGCAAGGCGCTACCAGCACCCATCAGGAGCAAGGGTGAAGTGTCTTGCTCAGGACACAACAGACATGACGAGGTTGGTACTAGGTGGGGATTGAACCAGGGACCCTCGGGTCGCGCACGGCCACTCTTCCACTGCGCCACGCCGATACATCACAATTTCCAGTTTCTCTATTCAACATGTTCGAAAAGGAGTAGAAAGAAGCAGAGCTTATTTAATGCTACCCCTTTTTCCCTTTACATAGCAGTTCACTTCCTGTTCTCAATGTATTGACAATTTACTCCATAACTAATAACATTAAAATAAATAAATAATAATTAGTGAAGTAAGTTATATTTTATATGGTGCGATAAATAAGATTATCTATAAAATGAATGGATGGATGAAATACATTCAGAATGTTTATCATGGTTCTTCTTCTTTGTACTTTGTAAACACTTTAAGTTTAAAGAGTTTCTTGAAGTGGATCATATTAGTACATTGTTTGATTTCTTTGCTTAATCCATTCCATATTTGAATTCCACAAACTGATATACTGAATGTCTTAAGTGTTGTACGTGCGTACAAATGTTTTACATTTCTAATTTTTCTTTAAGATTATATTTCTCCTCTTTTGTTGAGAAGAATTGTTGTATATTATTGGGTAGCAGATTGTAGTTTGCTTTGTGCATAATTTTAGCTGTTTGCAAATTCACTATGTCGTGGAATTTGTGAGGTTAAGACGTTGATTTATTTACTTATTTGTATTTATTTATTTACATACAGACATAATTTTGTATTACATTATTGTTTCTTTTGCTAATGTCAGAGTCCGTTCTGCAAAAAGGTAATCCCTATAAGCACACAGTTTATGAACAGGGACCCACAGTTCAAATATACATCATCATGTTATATACAAAATACAGTACATTTCAAATCTACCCACCAAATACCCATTTACAATTCCATTTATAAATAAAAAATGGAATCTTTAAATACACCAAATCAGTCTCAATATCCTATTATTCAAATTTGTTTAAAGGTTGCATCTTGAAGATCTGCGATAATTTCATCATACATACAGAGGTCAAGACCAAAATTATGCGACTAATGTTAATTCCTCAACCATAAGGGGTGTGCTAAATATACTAAGCATAACATAGCAATAAATTTAGCTTAAAATGCTTTTTAAAAATGTTTAAAGAATGTGATTTTTTTATAGAGCTATCAATCTCATTCCAGATCATCGGGCCTCTACAGGCTATACTAAAGCTTGTACACTATAGATGACGATTTTTCCTACTTAATAAAGGTTTACTTCTAGTGTTATATCTATGAGGAGTAGTGGTCACTGGAATGATCTGGCAGAGTCTACAATTTAATCCATATACTACGTTATACATAATACAAGCACTGTGAAATCTGATTGCACTCCGTAAGCTTCAGAAGATTTGACCATTGAAATTTGGTCATTTCCCAACTAACAACGTGGATCCAATGTTAGATATTGTCAACTATTTTGAAACGTTATTTAAGAAGTCAGTTTTAAAAAACATGTATGTATCAGGATTGTACGGTATACTGGTATTAGTATAGTACCGCGGTACTAATGAATCACTTTCGCTACGATACCGTCTCTGAAACGCAGCGGTCCCTCACCCACCCGCGCCCGCGTCAAAGTCCCATTGTGACATTGCTGGTTTACGAGCAGAGGAGCATGTTCGCCGGCAGAGTACTTACAAGCAGACACAGAAAAGGGAGATCAGACGCATTTTGGCTTAAAAACTAAAGATAAAGGTGAAGTTATAACACTGAAACGCCCTCAGGAAGAGGGGCTTTAAGACATGGCTAGCTAGCTAGCGGCTAACGACCATCCGCCGTCGGCAGTGTTTTAGCTACTTCTAAATCACTAATCCTCGCCTCCATGGCGACAAATAAAGTACGTTTCTTACAAGTATCATCCCTGCAGGACGAGGAATAGCTAAACATGCTTCACTACACACCGTAGCTTACCGGCATCAAAATGTAAACAAACGCCATTCGTGGATCGACACCTAACATCCATTATAATGATATCAAGTACAAGCACGTATCGAGTCAATACTACTATGATTACGTCGATATTTTTTGGCATCACAACATCTTTCATTTTTTTTAAATGTATATTATGTTTATAAACTCTGGAAATATGTCCCTGGACACATGAGGACTTTCAATATGACCAATGTATGATCCTGTAACTACTTGGTATCGGATCGATACCTAAATTTGTGGTATCATCAAAAACTAATGTAAATGATCAAACAACAGAAGAGAAAGTGATTATTAGATTTTAACAGAAGTGTAAATAGAACATGTTGAAACAGGAAGTAAGAGGATAGTAACAGTAATTGAACAAGTAGATTAATACCGGTAATTGATTTTCTACCACTTGTCCTTAATAATTGTTGACAAAATAATAGAATGATAAGTGACACAATATGTTACTGCATCTGTCAGCAAACTAATTAGGAGCCTTTGTTTGTTTACTTACTACTAAAAGACAAGTTGTCTAGTATGTTTACCATGAATTGATTAACGTGGTAAGTTGAAAAACTTATTCGGGTGTTCCCATTTAGTGGTCAATTGTACGGAATATGTACTGCACTGTGCAATCTACTAATAAAAGTTTCAATCAATCAATCAATGTTCACTATTTTATTTAAGGACTTAACTGCAAAAAGAAACATATGTTTAATGTACCCTAAGATTTTTTGTTAAAATAAAGCCAATAATGCAATTTTTTTGTGGTCCCCTTTATTTAGAAAAGTACCGAAATAACTTTAGTACCGGTACCAAAATATTGGTATCGTTACAACACTTTGATTGATTGATTGATTAATTGAGACTTTTATTAGTAGGTTGCAAAGTGAAGTACATATTCCGTACAATTGACCACTAAATGGTAACACCCGAATAAGTTTTTCAACTTGTTTTAAGTCGGGGTCCACTTAAATTGATTCATGATACAGATATATACTATCATCATAATACAGTCATCACACAAGATAATCATCAGGGTATATACATTGAATTATTTACAATCGGGGGGTGGGGGGAAGTGGGGGTTAGGTTTGGTTGTTATCATCAGTCATCAACAATTGAGAACAGAGAAATGGATATTGAAACAGTGTAGGTCTGACTTGGTAGGATATGTACAGCAAGTAGTGGACATAGAGAGAGAGAGAGAGAGAGAGAGAGAGATCAGAAGGCATAAGAAAAGTATCTACATTTGATTGTTTACATTTGATTATTAACAACAATCCGGGGAGGGTGTTAGTTTAGGGTTGAAGTTGCCTGGAAGTGTACTTTTATTGCGGTTTTGAAGGAGGATAGAGATGCCCTTTCTTTTACACCTGTTGGGAGTGCATTCCATATTGATGTGGCATAGAAAGACAATGAGTTAAGACCTTTGTTAGATCTGAATCTGGGTTTAACGTGGTTAGTGGAGCTCCCCCTGGTGTTGTGGTTATGGCGGTCATTCATTTATTCATTTCACGTTAAGGAAGTAGTTTGACATGTACTTCGGTATCAGGGAGGTGTAGCAGATTTTATAGACTAGGCTCAGTGCAAGTTGTTTTACTCTGTCCTCCACCCTGAGCCAGCCCACTTTGGAGAAGTGGGTAGGAGTGAGGTGTGATCTGGGGTGGAGGTCTAGAAGTAATCTGACTAGCTTGTGCTGGGATGTTTGGAGTTTAGATTTGAGGGTTTTGGAGGTGCTAGGGTACCAGGAGGTGCATGCGTAATCGAAAAAGGGTTGAACGAGAGTTCCCACTAGAATCCTCATGGTGCTTTTGTTGACCAGAGAGGAGATTCTATAGAGAAATCTCGTTCGTTGTATAGTAGTATGTATAATCAATGTTGTCTTGTGCCTACCGGGTTCCCACGTCACAATGTGATAAAGTGTTATAATATGTTTGAGTACTGTGGGCGTAAGTAGACACAAATGCATGCATTGTAGTATTGCTCTATCCCATTGGATGCGTATGCAAGAGGAGTCTTGCACAAAAGTTGCACAAACACACCATCAAAGAACATGCAACCACAAAAAAAGAATACGGCAATGTGAGTGATAGGACCACCACTTGGGACGTGGAGCCTAGTGCAGCATAAGGGGGTGTAAACAGAGTAAAAATAGCCTGCTATCACAGGCTTCCCCACAGTCCCGTTATATAATGGCCCAAGCTGGGATGAATGACATCACGGGTAGTCTCGCAATCACAAAGCCAGTGTGTCCTTTACAACCATACGCCCGTGGAAGAACACAAACATTGTGTATTAGTACACTTCCATGCACAATATCCATGTAAAAGCCATGCACGGTACACACATGCCAAGCCGGGCTTGCTATGTGTGCGTTCGTGTCACTTCCGCGATGGTGAGACGCAGATAAAAACGCATGAAAAAACTAAAACAAAAAAAAATCTCGCTTGTTAGCAAATAAAGAGTTGCAAAACGCTAAGTGGAAGCGACACACTTCGCTAGTAAGTGTGAGCACCGTTGGTGAAAGGAGAGAAAGAAGGGAGCGAAAGTGTGTAAAAGGAGTGGCGCAGTTCGGGAAGCTCGCACGCCGGGCTGACGCGCTCCTCGCCCGGCCAGCGACGCCGCCTAGCAGCGGGGCTCGCGCTCAACTTAACCCCGAGAGCAGGTGGGGTTCTCCCTGCTCGCTCGCTTGCTGACATGCTAAAAAACACTTTTAGTTTGAATCGCCCTTATTTTTTTTCCTCCTCCGCGACGAGACAAGGAGCGACGGGAGAAAAGCAAGCAGTTTTGTATGCGTCTTACTGTGCGTGGGCTCCGTGTGCCTCCTGTCCTGCTTCTCCTCGCCTCGGCTCGGCTCTGCTCGGCGTCCCCCTTGCTCTGCTCCGGAGCTGGCGGCGGAAAGCGTCGCTCCCTCCCCGCCTGCGAGTATCTGCGGCGGCCGGCCCCCACCTTGAGAGAGAGGCGCGCAAGTTCACGCAGGGAGCAGCTGAGTGAACTACTCATGCAAAAAAAAAGTACACGCGCGCACACGCGCACTCGCACAGTAATATAATTAGCCGTGTGCGTGTTTGGATGCTGAAAGTTCCACAAGATTGTCAAACACTTTTTTTCTCCAGATATGTCTTTGTTTGCACTACCAAAGGTATTGTTGTGGTTGTAGTTTGCATTACTACGTCACACTGAGAGATGTGTCGATGCTTTAGGTCAGTGGTTCCCAACCACCGGGCCGCGGCCCGGTACCGGTCCGTGGATCGATTGGTACCGGGCTGCACAAGAAATTAAAATATATATATATATATTTTTTTTTTTTTAATTAAATCGACATACAAAACACAAGATACACTTACAATTAGTGCACCAACCCAAAAAACCTCCCTCCCCCATTCACACTCATTCGCACAAAAGGGTTGTTTCTTTCTGTTATTAATATTCTGGTTCCTACATTATATATCAATATATATCAATACAGTCTGCAGGGATACAGTCCGTAAGCACGCATGATTGTATTATTTCATGACCCAGTCCGTGGGACAAATTTTCAAGCGTTGACCGGTCCGCAGTTACAAAAAGGTTGGGGACCACTGCTTTAGGTCACCTTTTTAGCTTTTGTGGTAGGAAACAGCAGAGCACTCCTGTTATGTAGAAGATCTTTGACTGGCATTTTAGCACTGTACTAGGTTTTTTAAAGACAACATAACACTTTTGTCGTATAGAAGATCTTTGACTGGCATTTTAGCACTGTACTGGGGTTTATAAAGACAACATAACACCGCTGTCATATAGAAGATCTTTGACTGGCGTTTTTGCAACAGATTCTTAAAAACAGCAGAGCATTCCTGTCTAATATTACAAACCCCATTTCTATATGAGTTGGGGAATTGTGTTCGATGTAAATATAAACGGAATACAATGATTTGCAAATCCTTTTCAACCCATATTCAGTTGAATGCACTACAAAGACAAGATATTTGATGTTCAAACTCATAAACTTTTTTTTTTTTTTGCAAATAATAATTAACTTAGAATTTCATGGCTGCAACACGTGCTAAAGTAGTTGGGAAAGGGCATGTTCACCACTGTGTTACATCACCTTTTCTTTTAGCAACACTCAATAAACGATTGGGAACTGAGGAAACTAATTGTTGAAGCTTTGAAAGTGGAATTATTTCCCATTCTTGTTTTATGTAGAGCTTCAGTCGTTCAACAGTCCGGGGTCTCCGCTGTCGTATTTTACGCTTCATAATGCGCCACACATTTTTGATGGGAGACAGGTCTGGACTGCAGGCGGACCAGGAAAGTACCCGCACTCTTTTTTTACGAAGCCACGCTGTTGTAAGCTGCAATTTTTAAATGTATCTTCCCGCAAAAGCATTCTTTCAAATAAATCTTGAAAATGTATACATTTATGTCATTTAGAATAATATATTTATTTATAATTTATGTATTTTTAATTTAGTAGTTGTGCAGGTGTAGTCTGTAGGAAAACAGCATGCAGAGTGCTAGGGGAAAAACTACATTTGAAAATTCCTTCAGTCTTGGAATGACATTTTTAAATCAATTTATTGTATATTTCAAACATAATTATGTATCATTAGTGTATCTATTTAATTTAATATTTGTGCAAGTTTCCTCACATACTGTACATCTTCACAGTCTATTCAAGTAGAGGAACACCATCTAAATTGTTAACAAGTGTGGGAATAAAGATATTTTTTATTTATGTATTTTTTAATCTAGTAGTTGTGCATGTTTCTTTACATACATATCACATCTAACTTGTTAACAAAAGTAAAGAAAAAGCTACATTTTAAAATGTATAAAAAACATGTCTGGACTACAGGCAGGCCGGTCTAGTACCCGCGCTCTTTTACTATGAAGCCACGCTGTTGTAACACATGGCTTGGCATTGTCTTGCTGAAATAAGCAGGGGCGTCCATGATAACGTTGCTTGGATGGCAACATATGTTGCTCCAAAACCTGTATGTACCTTTCAGCATTAATGGTGCCTTCACAGATGTGTAAGTTACTCATGCCTTGGGCACTAATACACCCCCATACCATCACACATGCTGGCTTTTCAACTTTGCGTCGATAACAGTCTGGATGGTTCGCTTCCCCTTTGGTCCGGATGACACGATGTCGAATATTTCCAAAAACAATTTGAAATGTGGACTCGTCAGACCACAGAACACTTTTCCACTTTGCATGAGTCCATCTTAGATGATCTCGGGCCCAGAGAAGCCTGCGGTGTTTCTGGATGTTGTTGATAAATGGCTTTCGCTTTGCATAGTAGAGCTTTAACTTGCACTTACAGATGTAGCGACAAACTGTATTTAGTGACAGTGGTGTTCTGAAGTGTTCCTGAGCCCATGTGGTGATATCCTTTAGAGATTGATGTCGGTTTTTGATACAGTGCCGTCTGAGGGATCGAAGGTCACGGTCATTCAATGTTGGTTTACGGCCATGCCGCTTACGTGCAGTGATTTCTCCAGATTCTCTGAACCTTTTGATGATATTATGGATCGTAGATGTTGAAATCCCAAAATTTCTTGCAACTGCACTTTGAGAAACGTCGTTCTTAAACTGTTTGACTATTCGCTCACGCAGTTGTGGACAAAGGGGTGTACCTCGCCCCATCCTTTCTTGTGAAAGACTGAGCATTTTTTGGGAAGCTGTTTTTAAACCCAATCATGGCACCCACCTGTTTCAATTAGCCTGCACACCTGTGGGGTGTTCCAAATAAGTGTTTGATGAGCAATCCTCAACTTTATCAGTATTTTTTGCCACCTTTCCCAACTTCTTTGTCACGTGGTGCTGGCATCAAATTCTAAAGTTAATGATTATTTGCAAAAAAAAAAATGTTTATCAGTTTGAACATCAAATATGTTGTCTTTGTAGCATATTCAACTGAATATGGGTTGAAAATGATTTGCAAATCATTGTATTCCGTTTATATTTACATCTAACACAATTTCCCAACTCATATGGAAACGGGGTTTGTAGATCTTTTAATGGCATTTTTGCTGCAGATTCTTAAAAACAACAGAGCTAGCATTTTTGCAGCAGATTTATAGAAACAGCAAAGCCCTCCTATCATGACTAGTGTTTTCTTTTATAGTATGTCCTTAAAACCCTCAGAACGCTCTTTTCATACAGAGGAGTTTTGACTAGTGGTTTTGCAGCACATTCATAAAAACAGCAGAGCGCTCCTGTCATGTAGAATATCGTTGACTAGGTTTTTTAAAGACAACATAACACTTCTGTTGTATAGAATATCTTTGACTGGCGTTTTTGCATCAGATTCTTAAAAACAGCAGAGCATTCCTGTCTAATATTAGATATTTTACTGGCATTTTTGCTGCAGATTCTTAAAAACAGCAGAGCTAGCATTTTTGTAGCAGATTTATAGAAACAGCAAAGCTCTCCTATCATTTAAAGGATCCATGACTAGTGTTTTCTTTTATAGTATGTCCTTAAAACCAGCAGAGCGCTCTTTTCATATAGAGGATTTTTGACAAGTGGTTTTGCAGCAGATTCGTAAAAACAGCAGTGCACTCTTGGCATTTAGAATATATATGTGACTGAAATTTTTGCAGCAAATTCTTAAAAATGGCGAAGTACTCCTGTCATATGAAGACTTTTGACTTCTTAAAATCTTAAAACAGTATTTACTGGCATTTGTGTTGCAGATTCTTAAAACAGCAGAGCACTCCTGTGCCATAGAGTATTTTTGGCTTGTGTTTTTGTATCAGATTCTTAAAAACAACAGAGCACTCCTGTCCATATATGAAGGAACTTTGACTCGAGTTTTTGTATCAGATTCCTAAAAAACAGCAAAGTGCTCCTGTCATAGCGGACATCTTTGACTGGCATTTTTTCAGTACACTAAAAAAAAAAAAAGAGATCGCTTCTGTCATTTAGAAGATCTTTGACTACTATTTGTTGTTGTATGTTTTTAGAAGGAGCAGAACACTCCTGTAATAAAAACTATCTTTGACTGGCATTTTTGCATCAGATTCTTAAAAACAGCCGAGTGCTCTTGTCATGTAAAGGATATTTAACTAGTATTTTTTGTAGTAGTTTTTTAAAAAAAACAGCAGAACACCCCTGTCATATAGAAGATCTTTGACTGACATTTTGCAGCAGATTCTTAAAAACAACAGAGCACTCCTGTACTATGGAGGAACTTTGACTAGCATTTTGTGTAGTAGGTTTTTAAAGACAGCATTATACGTCAGTCATATAGAAGACCTTTGACTGGCATTTTTGCAGCATATTCTTAAAAACAGCAAAGCGATGTGATAGTGTTTCTTTTGCAGAAGCACTTTAAAAAACAGCAGAGCAGTCCTGTCATGTAAAGGATCTTTGACTACTGTGAACATATTGCTTATGTCCTAATTTCAGAAAGTGTTTGGGACTACATTAGCCATTTGATGAGGTAAAAAGAGAATTGGAATAATAGCAAAGGGAGAAGTCCAGCCCCGTCCCTAGATTTCCGCAAAAGTGGCCCCCAGGAAAATTAGGGTGAGTAGCCCTGCTCTCATGCATAATAAATGATCTAATACGTCACATTAAAAATAGACTCTTCTGTTGAGAAATGTGTCAGATAGCGAGCAGAAGGCTATGACAGGCATCCTGCAGTGGAGGCCCATTGTCAGCTGATGTTGACACGGCTCGGTGCAAACAATGCTCATATTTACTGCGTTACGTGAAGGCACCTAAGGCGACTTTGTGTGGATCAAACACACCTGTGAGAGTATCCTTTTGACTCCTCTTAGATATTCCAACATGGCCTTTACACCAAAGGACAAAAACAAACAAGTTGCTAAATCATTCAGTGGAGCCTGTCAATAACAGTTTGGGTTGCTCCCTGCTGGCCGTTGGCAAGAATGCAGCTTCACATACTGTGTTTTATCAACAGGCTTGCACGCATGCATTTTTTACCTCTGTATTGAATGTAAACATTAGCTCATTTGCATTACTTACATCAGTCTCAGAAGAGGAATAAACACTTCTTCGGGAGGGTGGAGGCTCTCCCTGCACAGAGCCGTCGAAAAGGTGATGACAGTTCTAAGAGCCCACAGCCCACTAGGGCCCACACATAGCCTCCAGTAGCTTCTATGACAAAATGATTGTGCATACACTGAACTAATATATATTAATACAAATGAATCCAAAAATCCCTCCAAATCTTTTTGGTCTTTGAAGCGATCGTGACCACGTTTGCACCATGTTTTGAACTTTTTAAAGAAAAAAGTCTTGCATTCAGCTGTATAAATAAGTGATTCAGAGTCCAGCAAGACCCACAATGCAATGCGACTCCACATCATACTTTCAAGCCCTACGGTACAAAACAAGTAAACAAAAATAAAAACTACTATCTACAACACATTTTGGGAACATAAAAATGTGGTCCTAATTACTCTAGTATCGATCATGTACTGATATCACCCTGGGTATCGACACCACCAGTTTATGAATCGATCCTGTCTCTACACTCTTATTAATCTACTTGTTAATTTCATGTTATTAACTGCTTACTTTCTGCTGCTATGCGCTTCCGTCCAAACGTTTTAAGCACTTATTTATTGGTGTGGTTTACAAATAACTTAGCAGTTAGCTCAGCTATTAGCATACCAGCTTGTGACTTGGCGTGTAACATGTTTAGCATCGTCTTCCAGTGATAAAGGTACTTGATGACACTTAATACATTTTATTTGCCGCAATGGAGGTGATTATTATTCATTTAGCGGAGCGGCTCCACACTGTGTATGGAGAGAAAAAATCAGCTGCTAGTCGCTTGGGAAAATAAATATAGTGTCAGCCAGAGAGGATCTGCGGCATTAAAAGGCACTAAGCCATCACATACTTTTTCTTTAACGAAAATCAGTTAGTACTTATTGGTGGATGATGGATCAATACATTTTTCTGTTACCCGCACACTTGGTATTGATCACATTTAATAGCAGCTAATTGATAGGCTAGGTCAGGGGTCGGCAACCTTTTTGGCTGAGAGAGCCATAAAAAGCCAAATATTTTAAAATGTATTTCTGTGAGAGCCATATCATATTTTTTTAACACTGAATACCACTAAATGCGTGCATTTTTAAGTAAGACCAACATTTTTAGAGTATAACAAGTCTATTATTATTTTTAATAACGTTGTTATTCTGAATTTAACCAATAATAAACAAAATACTTCTTACCAATAATGCGACGTGTTGAACCGGTGCGGTAGAAAAACAGATGGATGGAATAAAATGCATGAGAATGTTTTACATTTTGAACTTTATTTTTAACAGTATGATTATCAGCGGGATTACTCATTAATTATCGTGTTAAGCAATGTCAGCTAAGATTTATCTGAGAGCCAGATGCAATCATCAAAATAGCCACATCTGGCTCGAGAGCCATAAGTTCCCTACCCCTGGGCTAGGTTTGGAAAATACAGTAGACTTCCTTATTTTTATTGTCATTCAAATTTGACCTTTACAGTACAGATAAGAACAAAATGTTGTTGCATTAGCTCCTTGTAGTGCAGGATAAAAGAGCAATAAGGTGCAGATGTAAATAAAAAGATTACTGTACAGATAAATATATTGCATATGCATCCACATTTATGGACGTATGTTATATTATCTTTATATTCCAGCGAGTAATCCGTTTTTGGGGGAATTAAGGGGATTATTATGATGCGTTCAAGAGTCTTATTGCCTGAGGGAAGAAGCTGTTACAGAACCTGGAGGTTCTGCTACGGAGGCTGCGGAACTTCTTCCTAGAGTCCAGCAGTGAAAACAGTCCTGGGGAGGGGGGGAGTCTCTGCAGATTTTCTGAGCCCTGGTCAGGCAGCGGCTTTTTTGTACATCAATACCACAGAACAGTACGGAAGATGTGTCCACCTCAATTAAATAAAGGCCGCGCCTCAATCAAACACCTTTTTTTGTCCCCTTTTTTACTTATTTGAACCGTTTTCACTATAAAGCATCAAATTATTTTAAAGAATGTTTATGACTATTTACAAATATTGAACAATTAAATGTTTCAAGACCCTAACAGAGGCCTGGCAGTCTCTGCAATTGAGTAAATACATAACCTTAGCCACTATAGGAACAAACGTCTATTTTAAACCGGAGACTAAGGTTTCCCTTTCTAGAGGTAATCAAAGAGTGGACAGTGGACTTGTCCTGACACAGCGGCGGCGTTGGCGCCATGACAAGGGAGCGACGGAAGCGGCGAGGATTAGGATGCAAAAGAGAGCTCCTTAATCTGGTGTATTAGCGGCTGCCAGTAGAGTAGAGATGTCCTGTTCAGGCAGATTTTTGTGAGAGTAATCCCTTGTGAGACTCCACTGCGAAGGTGAAACATGCACTTTATCATTATTACTTTGAAATTACACACCTTTGGACCTTAGAGGTTTCTTATTATATACAGTGGTCTTTTTGCACTTGTAAGGCCTAACTGCACCTAAGAAGTCTGATGTATGGATATAGAATATTTAAAAGACTTGTGGAGGAAAGATTGCAAAGAGCACACAATAGTGCTCTGTCATGTCACTGCTTCTCTCCCCTCCGTCCGTATATAGTTCTAGTACTACATGCTCCAGTTGACAGCTCATGCCGAGCCAGCACATTCCGCATTATTACTACTTCAGAGGGTTGTGTGGCCCCCGCAGGCTCGCCCATTGGCTGGGGCGCCTGACATGTGGACCCAGCAAGAGCCAATGAGGAAGTAGCTAAGCGGCTCCAAGGGAGCAGTGCCAGAGAGAGAGTTGGGGATAAAAAACAAAACGTAAAAAATTCCTTTATATAATAAAGCAAACTCAAAAAAAGGACAAAATATAATTAACTAATTGCGTTGTTTTTTTTATTCAAAAAAGTAATTGTATTAATGGGAATGAAAACATAGAAAACAAAGGAAAAATGTGGGCAGGAGGTATAAAAACATGTGAAGGAGATGAAAGCCAACAGTTAAAAAAATATACAACCAAAATGTTCTCATCAAAAACAGAAACATTTAAAAAAGGAAAGAAGGATTCAGTACTTTAATAGCAACGGATCTAATTCCGTCAATACTACTGCCTACTTACCCATATTCCAATACCCTTGTTCACGGCTCAAAGCATATTAGACTGCCTCTAGATCAGTGTTTTTCAACCTTTTTAAGGCAAGGCACAGTCTTTTCCATTTAAAAATCCGGAGGCACACCACCAGCAGAAAACGTTAAAAAATAAAACTCCACCAGGTCCTCCTCGTGCCTTATTTTGAGTTTGTTGGTGTTTTCCTGTGTGTAGTGCTTTAGTTCTTGTCTTGTGCTGTTATTTTGGTGTTTTTCTGTAGCAGTTTCATGTCTTCCTTTGAGCGCTATTACCCGCACCTGCTTTGTGTTAGCAAGCAAGGCTATTTAAGTTGTTGCTATTCTTCATTGTGGGGACATTGTTGATTGTCATGTCATGTACGGATGTACTTTGTGTACGCCGTCTCTGCTCCACACGCTGCAAGTTTTTGCTGTCGTCCAGCATTCTGTTTCTGTTTACTTTGTAGCCAGTTCAGTTTTACTGTCGTTTTACATAGCCATCCCTATGCTTCATTGCCTTTTCCTTTTGTTCATTTTTGGCTTAAGCGTTACATACCTTTTGACCTGCACGCTGTGGTCTGCATAATGGGATCACAGTTCTACAGCCGAGTTCTACACAGCACGGACACTAAGGAACGGCACAGTATTTGCAGATTATAATTTGAGATGTCCGATAATATCGGCAGGCCGATATTATCGGACATCTCAAATTATAATAACGCCGATAAATGCGTTAAAATGTAATATCGGAAATTATCGGTATAGTTTTTTTTATTATCGGTATCGCGTTTTATTTATTAAATCAACATAAAAAACACGAGATACACTTACAATTAGTGCACCAACCCAAAAAACCTCCCTCCCCCATTTACACTCATTCACACAAAAGGGTTGTTTCTTTCTGTTATTAATATTCTGGTTCCTACATTATATATCAATATATATCAATACAGTCTGCAAGGGATACAGTCCGTAAGCACACATTATTGTGCGTGCTGCTGGTCCACTAATAGTACTAACCTTTAACAGTAATTTTACTAATTTTCATTAATCACTAGTTTCTATGCAACTGTTTTTATATTGTTTTACTTTCATTTTTATTCAAGAAAATGTTTTTAATTTATTTATCTTATTTTATTTTATTAATTTTTTTAAAAAGTACCTTATCTTCACCATACCTGGTTGTCCAAATTAGGCATAATAATGTGTTAATTCCACGACTGTATATATCGGTTGATATCGGTATCGGTTGATATCGGTATCGGTAATTAAAGAGTTGGACAATATCGGAATATCGGATATCGGCAAAAAGCCATTATCGGACATCCCTAATTATAATTATAATTATTGATTTGCAAAGAAATATTTTTTGGACCAACTAGGTGAAGTTGCATAATTTCCCACGGCACGCCAGACAATATCTCACGGCACACTAGTGTGTCGCGGCACAGTGGTTGAAAATCACTGCTCTAGATAATGTTTTTAGTGCTAACAAAGCAAGCATGCCTGATAGAAAAAACTCAAAAGTAAAGCTCCACTTTTAGATATGCGCTAGCTCGATGCTAATTTACATTGAATATGCCATATACATGCTACTGATTAGCATTAGCGATTTTACCACCTCCAAAATTGGTAATATGAAAAACTACAACTAAGAGGCTTGGTACAATTAAACAGTTGGTAGGTATTAAGTACAATACTCACACTAAAGTTAAAGTTAAAGTACCAATGATTGTCACACACACACTAGGTGTGGCGAAATTATTCTCTGCATTTGACCCATCACCCTTGATCACCCCCTGGGAGGTGAGGGGAGCAGTGGGCAGCAGCGGTGGCTGCGCCCGGGAATCATTTTGGTGATTTAACCCCCAATTCCAACCCTTGATGCTGAGTGCCAAGCAGGGAGGTAATGGGTCCCATTTTTATAGTCTTTGGTATGACTCGGCCGGGATTTGAACTCCCAACCTACCGATCTCAGGACGGACACTCTAACCACTAGGCCACACAGGGACGGCGTGGCGAAGTTGGTAGAGTGGCCGTGCCAGCAATCGGAGGGTTGCTGGTTACTGGGGTTCAATTCCCACCTTCTACCATCCTAGTCACGTCCGTTGTGTCCTTGGGCAAGACACTTCACCCTTGCTCCTGATGGCTGCTGGTTAGCGCCTTGCATGGCAGCTCCCGCCATCAGTGTGTGAATGTGTGTGTGAATGGGTGAATGT